>NC_091163.1:4404000-4481500 GCF_040958095.1 Procambarus clarkii | reverse complement strand
TAGGTGGTGCCCGGGACCAATCCCCGAGAGCATGAGCAGTTTAGGAGAGCCGACGGCTCCGGCAGACACTACCACCTCCCTCTCCGCTCCGACCCGTAACACCTGTGTAAACAAATCCTCACACTTGTGTAAACAAATCCTCACACCTGTGTAGACAAATCCTCACACCTGTGTAGACTAATCCTCACATCTGTGTAGACAAGTCTTCAACTACTTTAGGCAGACAAAACACAAATTAAATAATATGTAAGTGAATAACTGAGATATACATATCTACAATGAGAAATGAATGCAGGTGAAGCCAGTTTTAGATGAATTGTGGAGTGTCATTGAAGAAAATAATTGAGGAATATATGCAATCAATATTTTTTTACCAGGGAGTCTCTCATGTTTCAAAATGGCCAGTAGATTAATTAGTTTTATTTTTTATTGAAACATCCAGATGGCCAGTAGATTTACCAGTTTCATTTATTTCATGGATTTAAAAATTCGAGAGTTCTGGCATTTACGGCTTCGGCGGGTAGGCAGTTCCATGGGTTTATAACCCTGTGGGTGAAAACCATCTCCTGTTTCAGTCCTTCATCGTAGATTTTTCGAGCTTGACACCGTTGCTCCTTGTTTGTGTTACATATGATCTTTTGAAGAAGTTTGTCTGCATCAACATCTTCTAAATAGTTTAGTATATTTAGGATATAGACTAGGATAATTTAGGATAATGTATTTACATTAATACTCACCTTTCTTCCCAGTTTCAGTAAGACGCCTTTCGCCTGCTTCTTCTTGTTTATCAGCACCTGAAAACGTGTTGCGAGAACCGTCGTCAATACATTGTAAAATTAATGTTTCGTATTTATTTAAATTTATAATAAGTTCTGGAATTCATTCGTGTTTCAAACTCAAATTTATGCCTAGAATTTCCTGCAAACCCAATGATAACGTTTTCTATGACAAGACAAATTATCTTAGCATGAATTTTCCCCGTAGAGCTTGGAGCAGAGAGGGGGGGTTAGTGTAAATATTTTCACAGCCTAGCAAGACTGTTGTGGGTTGTAAGATGATGGCACTGACCCGTAAGACTGTAGCTGAGTGCAGGATGTGCAGGTTGGGTCTGGAGGAGGCTGGTCTGAGATAGGCTTCGTGGGTAGAACTTCTTGTGCCGTTACGAATTGTAAACTGGGAGTGAGAGAACCCTGGGAGGAGGTGGGAGGGCCAGGGTCAATATGGTGGGAGAATTACATTCCCACATTCTTAAATTACTTTCAAACACTAAGAACACACGACTAAAGAAAACTGCAGAAAGCCTATTGATCCACACTAAGTCAGCACCTATTTATATCCACCCCAAACTCATTCATATACATTGTCTAGCCTACGCTTGAAACAATCCAGGGATCCCATTATATACATTACTGTAGGCGACTCACCAATGCCACCGTGAGCGTTGATGTCTACGGTGGGGAACGCGAGCTGTTGACCCCCCAGGAAGAAGGCACGAGTTAGGGGTCCCTCTGGTCCTGGGGTCACCCCCAGGGGTCCTCCGTGACCCCTCACGCGATCTGTGTGACCATCATACCGAGTATAACATTATATATTATATGCATTCATTGCCATTTCCTCTGTTTCCTGGGGGTGGCGAGGCTTCTGCTAAGGATTCAGATATGAGTAAGATAATAAAAAAATTATATATATATATATATATATATATATATATATATATATATATATATATATATATATATATATATATATATATATATATATTCATATTCATTTTATCAATCGCAATACGGAATATTTTTGATCGTTTTGTCATGTTACATTTACCTATATCTTTCTTAACATTCTAATTTAATAGTTATTTTGTCTCCCTGCTTCAATTCCTTAGCTTTTTTTTTATAAAACTATTTTCTTAATACATTTCTTTAATATGATAATTAATTAATTTAGAGATATTTCTCTTGATTATTATTTTATTTAAGTCTTAGCTCTCCTCATGCTCCCATTTTCTTGTATGACACTGTCGTTTATTTTATATCTATTATGCAATAACTCAAATATGCAAAGTTGCAGAGCTTTATGCTATAATCCAACATTAGACTGCCTTAAACAGATATTTATACAACCATATTCAAGCCACAAAATGTAATAAAATAACCACAGGAAAAGAAAATCACATCAGCTTCTTTTAACCGGAACTGTCAACAAACATTGTCTACACACCTCTTGGATTGGGATGCCGGCCAAGAAAGTCTTCGGCTTTAATGAAGTAAGGGAGAACGGAGGCGTAGTCCCAGCCCGGGTTCCCTAGGGCCGCCCACTCGTCGTAGTCCCTCGGGCTGCCCCTCACGTAGAACATCCCGTTGATGGAGGAAGTCCCTCCTAACATCCGCCCTTGGATCACCCGACCTGCCTGCCAGGCCACTTGGAAGTTGAGGAAACGACAGGAGAAAGGTCTATTTGGTCGCTATTTGCATTTGCCTCACCACATACTCGTTCATATATACATGTGTTGATGCGTTTTGCCCGAAACGCATTGCGTAATAGTGGCTTTAGGCATTGTATGTACTAGCTCTATCTATATATCAATCCATTAATGTAACATCACTTGTATGTATGTACCTTACCTGAATAAACATATTTATTATTTTATTTATTTATGTCTAATCGATATGCAATCGACTTGAGAATGGTCCAGGACGGACCGAAACGTCGTCGTCCCTTCACTCCCCAGTGTGTGTGGTTTGGTCAACATGTCTAACCTACGCGTGAAACAGTTCAACAACTCTACGTCTGTTATGCTGCCTGGTAATGTGTTCCACAGATCAACAACCTTAACAATATATATATTTCACTTGACTCGTACAGACAACTCCCTCCCTCTCTCATTCGTCCTCTCTCCTTATTATTTCAGTCTCCCTTACATTCTTCAGCCCTCCCCTTTTCCCATTTTCCTATTCTCCCTTCCTTCCATTGTCTCTCTTTATCTCTTCCGTTCTCTCGAAGTGAGCAAAACATACTTGAGTAACGTTGAATCAACGTTAACAAATCCACAAGGGCCGTGATGATGCTTCGAACCTACGTCCGAGAGGATCCCAGATTGTTCATTTGATGCATCACGCTATTGTGATTTTTGTGTGTATTGAATCAACGTTATTACGTTGATTCAACGTCATTACAGCCGAAAATGCGGGTTGGAAAACAATCTACGGGTAATCAAACCCATATTTCACTTTTCACATAGGACGCGTTGGATATTGCAACAGGAGCCTATCCTTCTTAAGGACAGGCATGGGGAGGTGGGGGGGCGTCGACCCCCAAACATCATGTGATTCTCACTATATAATCACAATTCACCATGGATTTTTTACATGAAGATATCCTTTTACATGAAGATATCCGCAACCATCTCACTACACACCTTTAACAAGACAAACAGATATTCTCTACATATCTTGAGGTTATCTTGAGATGATTTCGGGGCTTTTTAGTGTCCCCGCGGCCCGGTCCTCGACCAGGCTTCCACCCCCCAGGAAGCAGCCCGTGACAGCTGACTAACACCCAGGTACCTATTTTACTGCTAGGTAATAGGGATGTTGCAAGACAAAAAATAACACGCCTAATGACCACCTAAACAAAAAAATGATATACCAGTCCGTTCATCCTCACATTATTGACAAAGTTGCCGAGGGCGTTCTTCTGCGGGACGCTGGTGTAGCCCCAGTCATCACTGATGCCCGGGATGAAGTTGAAGTCCAGCAGCCCCGGCACGCGGGTTTCCGGGGGCGGTGGGCCCCCGGCCTCCACCAGCAGCACCCTCCAGCTGGGCACCTCCGACAGCCTGGCCGCCACCACGCTCCCGGCCGACCCGCCGCCCACTGTCGTGAGGGGGAGAGAGTTATCAGGGAGAAAGCACCAAGACATTAGGACACGGGCTCACCAAAACCCGTGCTACTTGGAACTTTTTGTTCCAGGTAGCGAATCTACAACAACAATAACAAGCCATTACGACTGTATAGTACTTGGAAGGGGTCAGGATAAGGATTTGGGATGGGACGACGGGGGGAGAGGGGTGGAGAGGAATGGTGCCCAACCACTTGTGGACGGTCAGGGATTGAACGCCGACCTGCATGAAGCGAGACCGTCGCTCTACCGTCCAGCCCAAGTGGTTGAGCGCAAACTGATAAGTTTAGCAAGAGGAGCCTGGGGGCCAGATTCACGAATTCACTTACGCAAGCACTTACGAAGGTGTACATCTTTCCTCAATCTTTGACGGCTTTGGTTACATTTATTAAACTGTTTACAAGCATGAAAACTTCCCATTCAACTGTTGTTATTGTTATAAACAGCCTCCTGGTGCTTCGGAGCTCATTAACTGTTTAATAATTGTAAATAAAGCCGCCAAAGATTGAGAAGAGATGTACTGGTTCGTAAGTGCTTGCGTAAGTGCTTGCGTAAATCTGGCCCCTGATGTGCTACTTCGCTAAGTCACTGTTCTGCCTGTTGAAAGTTTGTATATATATTTGTTTATAGATGCATTTTTTAATGCTATATATATACAATATTATATTGGTCAGAGATATCAAATAATATACACCTGGAAGATACTGGAGGGCCAGGTCCCAAATCTACACAGTAAAATAACAACGTACTGGAGTGAACGATATGGAAGAAAATGCAGAATAGAACCAGTGAAGAGCAGAGGTGCCATAGGCACAATCAGAGAACACTGTATAAACATCAGAGGTCCACGGTTGTTCAACGTCCTCCCAGCAAGCATAAGAAATATTGCCGGAACAACCGTGGATATCTTCAAGAGGAAACTAGAGTGTTTCCTCCAAGGAGTGCCGGACCAACCGGGCTGTGGTGGATATGTGTAGGCCTGCGGGTCGCTCCAAGCAACAGCCTGGTGGACCAAACTCTCACAAGTCAAGCCTGGCCTCGGGCCGGGCTTAGGGAGTAGGGTCCCAGAACTGCTTGGGGACCCTGGGGTTCTGGGAGAAGAACTCCCAGAACCCCATCAACCAGGTATCAACCAGGTCATGTAATGATTCATAACATGATGACCAAACCACACATCGGATGAACAAGCGACGACATTTCGGTCCGTTTCGGACCATTATAAAATCGTGTTATGATAATGGTCCATGACGGACCGAAACGTCGCCGTCTCTCCATCTTCTGATGTGGTTTTTTGGTCATCGTATCTTCAGCCACGTCATTGTGACTCGTCGTCTGCATTCATAAAATAATGGTATGTCCCATATGGTCCATACAGTATTGTATTCTGCTACAACATTGTAAGTATGCCACATGTGGGGATATACAATAACATACGTATATCATGTGTATTGAATTAACGCTGTAGTTTTAGTACCTGTTTAGCGTGCAATATTGCACGCTTTCACGCTAACCGTCCCTGACAAAGTTAGTCCGTCTTAAACATGATTTATAAAACTGTCTCTAACAAAAAATATATTGAATCTTCTTCCTTCTTGAGGTGATCTTGGGATGGGGTAAATCTCAAGAGAAACTCGAAGTCACCAAGACCAACATGAGCGTGTTAGAAAGACTGTTTATTGTTTTGGATTTAGCTACTGGGAACAAAAAGTTCCAAGTAGCACGGGCTATGGTGAGCCCGTAGTGGACTTACCTGGCACAGGAGCGGGGCAAGTAGCACGGGCTATGGTGAGCCCGTAGTGGACTTACCTGGCACAGGAGCGGGGCAAGTAGCACGGGCTATGGTGAGCCCGTAGTGGACTTACCTGGCACAGGAGCGGGGCAAGTAGCACGGGCTATGGTGAGCCCGTAGTGGACTTACCTGGCACAGGAGCGGGGCAAGTAGCACGGGCTATGGTGAGCCCGTAGTGGACTTACCTGGCACAGGAGCGGGGCAAGTAGCACGGGCTATGGTGAGCCCGTAGTGGACTTACCTGGCACAGGAGCGAGGCTGTGACTAGAGTCGTTCGAATGAAGTACGATAATTAAGGAAAAGTACTAAGCCAGTACCTCTATATAGAGCAGCCCGTCCTCCCAACGTCAAGAAACTGCCGTACTGAAGTGCCCTTATCCTAACCTACCAGAGAACCCAAAACAGAAATCGGGACAGTATATATCAATTTCGCGAACCGCTACCATTTTCTAGTACGACAATTTTTGGCCTTAGAGTATGCGTCAAAATGCGACGTTGTATTAGGAGGACAGGTTGTATACAGCACGCGGAAGGGGTGAAGGAACGGTGAGCAACCACTTTGACCATCGGGAATCGAACGCCGACTTGCAAGAAGCGAGACCTTCGCTGAAACCAACCGATGATGAAGTCGTAGGTAGAGAATATGTTGGTGGGGAAGTCTGTGGCTCCCGACTCCCGCGCCGCCTTCGTCAGCAGCAGGGATCGAACTAGGGGCAGCAGCACGTATAGCAGCAGGCCAATGGTCAACTCCCCCATCAGGTTGAGGAGGAGTCTAAGAACCATCTCTGAGGGCAGATGGAGATAAGAATGGTGGTGAGAGCTGGTGTCAACAATGTTTACATTTTCTGTACATCGATCTGGAAGGTATAACTTTAAAAATATATATGTACCGTTCCAGTAACCAAAGCACAACGTGGTGGCGAAAAAGGTATTGGGGTTGTGGCTGGTAGGGGTGTTTGGGTGGGTAGGGGGTGGTTGTGGGTTATTGGGTGGGCAGGAGAGGAGTGGTGGGCTCTGGGGGACATGGTGGGGAGGGATAAGGAGGAATATAACTTGATTACAAATGATTTAATTACGTAGTAAATCTGTGTGAAGACACTGGAAGGTACAAGTCACAAGTTATTTTAGTTTCCGCTTAAACTAAATTCTCCCGTAGTTATACATTCGCCAGTAGCCTAGCTTAAAATGGATTACCTTCACCTTAATTTACATTTCTACAGGCCCACACCTCCATCTGAAGCAATATAAATAAAATATACACCGAAAGGTAGATTTAACTTTTCAGTATATATAGATTTGAGAGTATATTTTTTTGTCGTGGACAGTGTTCAGGGCTGAGGGTATACTTTGTTAATCGTTACTCCTGGGAAAGTATAGGTTTGGTTCGCAACTCGTCCTCCTAATAGAGCGTCGTATTTTGACGTATACTCTACCTAAGGCCAAAAATCGTCTTACTAGAAAATGGAAGCGGCTGGCGAAATTGATACAGTCCCGTTTTCTGTTTTGGGTCCTCAGGTGGGCTAGGATAAGGGGCACTTCAGTACAACAGTGTCTTATCATTGGAAATCTTTAGGAGGACGGGCTGGTTTTTCGTGTTTTCTACAATAATAATAGTACATAACTGGAACCTTGTTAGTTACAACAGTCCACTTGTGTATATTTGACCAAATAGTTGCTCTAAGTGCTCTATCATTTCAGGAGCACGGGTTGTAGTGTTGTGAGAAAGAAACGCTTGTATTTTAAGCCCCACTTTCCACTTTTACTACACTAACAATGTGTGTGTGTGTGTGTGTGTGTGTGTGTGTATGTGTGTGTGTGTGTGTGTGTGTGTGCGTGTGTGTGTGTGGAAAAAAATTAAATTAGTAGTTAGTAACAGTTGATTGATTGACGGTTGAGAGGCGGGCCGAAAGAGCAGAGCTCAACCCCCGCAAACACAACTAGGTGAATACAACTAGGTGAATACACACATCCATAGGAAGCAGCCCGTAGCAGCTGTCCAACTCCTAGGTACCTATTTACTGCTAGGTGAACAGAGCATTAGGGTGAAAAAAATTATGCCCATTTGTCCACCGGGGATCGAACCCGGGCCCTTAAGACTACGACCCCAGAGCGCTGTCCCCTCAGCCGCGAGGCCCCTGGAATTTGTGTTCAGCCTCCTATGTCGTGTGCTAATGCCATTGCTTTTGCACTAATTGAACTCTTATAGCCACTTATTGGACCATATTTGCAATTTACCCAATACTTTATTCATCTTTTTACTCACATGTTTGTGGTTGCGGGGATTGAGCTTCAGCTCTTTGGTCCTGGTTCTCAAACGTCAGTCAACTGTGGTACAGGTTCCCGAGCCTATTGAGCTGAGTCATATCTACATGTGACACTGGGTATGGAGTCAGCCTCCACCACATCACTTCTTATTGCATTCCATTTGTTCACTACTCTGACACTGATAAAATCTTTCTAATGGCTCATTTGTGTATAAAGTTTGCACCTGTGTCCCCTTGTCACCATGTGTAATTACCTAATTATCTAAGTGTAGTTATAGGATGAGAGCTACGCTCGTGGTGTCCCGTCTTCCCAGCACTCTTTGTCATATAACGCTTTGAAACTACTGACGGTTTGTGTGTGTGTGTATTTACCTAGCTGTGCTTGTGGGAGGGTTGAGCTCTAGCTCTTTGGGCCCGCCTCTCAACTGTCAATCAATCAACTGATTATTTATTTTTTCTCCCACACATACACACACACACCGGAAGCTTCCCGTAATAGCTGCCTAACTCCCAAGTACCTATTTACTGCTAGGTTAACAAGGGAATTAGGGTGAAAGACACTCTGCCCATTTGTTTCCGCCCTCGCCGGGGATAGATCCCCGGACCCTACGAATCCCGAGCGCTGTCCACACAGCCGTCAGGCCCCTGCCCTCCTTGTGTGTGTTTGTGTGGTGGAATATTTTACCTATCACTTCTCCACTCTGTTCCTCTAAACTAGTCACAGAAGGCAGAGTGTAAATACGCATTTTATTTGCCATTATATTTTATATTGCTCTGAAGATGTATTATTAAATACGAAAGTACTTAAGGAAGTTTCTGTTTTAATTCTTCCTCCGTGGTCTGACACTGTCATATTGCCTGCCCGAAACGCTGCGCGTACTAGTGGCTTTACAAGAATGTAATTACTATGCTATGTATCCTCACAATCTCAATGTACCTTCTTGTATATATATAAATAAAATAAAATATTGCTCTGATTAAGGTATTATGTTATTGTCATTAAGTTCCCCCTGTAGGTGAAGGCGTTATGCCCGTTTTCTTTCACAGCGTCGGGACGCTAACTTTAGAAAACCTCGTCACGTCGCTGTATAATAATTTTAATTTTGTTGTTTCGGAAACGAAAACTTTCTATTAAATTAGACAGTACTGATCCCTCCCCTCCCCTGCTGGCTGTGACTGCCAGAGACAGGTGGTGAACTAAGCTTTCACCTGTACATAAAGACGGGGTGGATACGTCCCCATTGACTGTACAGTCTCCTGACAATTGTCTTCATAAAACTATAATAACTTTATCCATATATTGCATCACTGTAGAATCAGGAGTCACTACCTTCAAAACATCCGATCTTATATCTGATAGACAGTATGTCTCTGAGACATTCACAGTATGTCTGATTAATTCCCCCCACACTACTGCGATTAGACACTGGTGTCTATTAATCTTGTTTAAATTACCAATCAAGTTGTCAATGTAATCAATCAGAGCTTTAATATACCAATACCTTTTAACATACTAATCTCTCTCATCTCATTTTTTTCTTGCAATGTATCTGTTTTCATTTTATTAATTCTGCTAGAATTTACTTACTTAAAATTATTTGTTAGATTAAGGACCTGCCCGAAACGCTGCGCGTACTAGTAGCTTTACAAGATTGCAAATACTGTGTTGTGTATTCTCACAAACTCAATGTACCTTCTTGTATATAAATAAATAAATAAATAAACAATAATTAACGATTAAAATTAACAACGATTAGCGATTAACATTATAATCCACCGCTGCCCACTGGATGGGGGGCGGTGTGCAGGACAAACATATCAATTGTGACACTAGCTCTCCACATATGTCAGTTGCTTAATTTATAAACTATACTTTTGGTCGATCTCGAACCCATTGTTGATGTGACGACTTGTACTGAATTTTGTAACTATCTCATCAAGACTGTAACTTGCTTAGCTAAATGAATTGTGGGGTTCAGTCCCTGAGCCCATTATGTGCCTCTGTAACCTCCTTTCCACTACCCCCTACAGGATGGGTATGGGGTACATAATAAATGAAGTAAACAAAACAAGGTTGTGTATTGACTGAATTACAAACTCCCACACCTCTAAACGACTTATTTGCTTAATATTAATACTATTTGCTCTCATTTTCTTTCATTTTCATTTCACAACTTTCATTTTCTCAAATACTAACCCATTTATACTGACACACTTAATACTGAACTAAAAGAAATCCGCAAATGGCTGAATACTATTATATACTCACCATTAACATTGAAACACACACACACACACACACACACACACACACACACACACACACACACACACACACACACACACACACACACACACACACACACACACACACACACTAAACATTATTTGACAATAAATCAACCAATCGAATTTAGCGCAGAGAAGAGGGGAAATACTTTGTCATAAGCAACAAATTGAACTGAAATCATATATAATATAAAAAATATATACATCTAAAGCTATAAGCATACCGAGTCAAAATCCAATATTTAGTTCGACCTAGATAATACTATATCAGTTATGGGGGGGGGGGGGGAATTTGTGGCCTTTTATGGTACTTATAAAATACCTTTTTATGAATAACAAAGGTACTGCGCCCTTTTATGGTTGTTATTGTTATAGATTCAGCGACTTGGAACAAAAGTTGCAGGTAGCACGGGCTATGGTGAGCCCGTAGCTTTTATGACATTTAGTGGTCTTTTCTATTGTATTCTGCGGTATATATATATATATATATATATATATATATATATATATATATATATATATATATATATTCAAAGACTTTACACATACACAACTGAATAGAACTTACATATCTCCGATTTGTTTATATCTACATTTGAGTGAGGTGGATGGGGTGAGGTGGTATTTAATAGGGTATTAATTTCATCAACAATGTAATGTTGATGAAATTAATACCCTATATATATATATATATATATATATATATTAATCAGTTTATACTTCTCGTAGCCTAGAGTTATGCGTGGCAGATCACGCTAATGTTGTCGTGTAGAGTGCGCGTGCGCCGCACGTGCGCCTGGAGTACATGCGGGCGTGCGCTTAACTACGCCCGCATGCTAAGGCATCCATAATTTCGTGGCGCCACGCCTTGCGTTTATAGGCGCCGGAAAACTTTCTTTTAAACAGTTTCAAATTTTCTCCTTTTTTTATATATTTTTTTTCGTTTCCTACATCATCCCACACAGGAATGTGGATAATGTAGAAATCATTATGAAAATAATCCACTCGTGGTGTAACGGGGGGTGGGGGGGAAATAGCTCTATCTTGTCCATTATTCCAACCCCCCAGTTAACTAACGAGGCCGGGAGAAACAGCTCTCTCTAGTCCGTTATCCCGTCCCCAGTTAGCTAACTATTCTAGAGCACCTCCAGAGTTCCTACGGCAACCTCTCTCGTTCAACACCTTGTAACCTAGGTATTCGACTACCTAGGTGCTAAGACTACAAGGCGCTGTAACTTGATCAGCTACCCGAAACTCTAGAGAGAACTCTAGAATACATTTCACTGCCACAAACGTATAAGAGAAAACGAAAGGAAAGAAATGAATAGTGAAGTAATTAGTGAGGGTTTGGGGTGAGAGGTAGGGAGGTGGGAGGAGCGAGGAGGGTCATTAGTTGAAAGTGAGAGTTTAGAGAGGGGTGGAGGGAGAGGTGTAGATAGGTAGACGTAGAAGAGTAGATAGTAGAAGTAGAAGAGTAGATAGTAGAAGAAGAAATGCTGCCACCATCCATTCAAGACCATTACATACAAGACAAGGAATGGAACTTGTCTGTATCACAATATTCACAAAAGATGTTATCAAGAGGTCATTATTAGTATGTCCCATCTTTATCATGTACTCATTAAATCATGAAACCAGTAATCACAGAGGCTTTCTCACCTCAACTCAAAACTCTAGGGAACACAGTGAAAGACCATTTAAATAATAAATTCAACAATTATATTTTTCATGATAAGTATCATAACTTAAGCAATCCAATTAAAATGTTAAAGATTAATATTCAAAGTGAGCCATCATCCAAGAATTTGAGAACACTACAACTTGACTGCCCCTGATCATCACACAACATTTGTAAACACGACCAAGTCACCTTAATGCTCAACTCACCAAGTGTCTGCCTATAGCTGGATTGAGAGGGGGGGTCTGTAGTTGACAGAGACTGTCCCGCCCTGCCGGCCGACAGCCTCCCTGCTAGGCCGTCTTCTCTCCTCTGCTGGCTGCTGTTCTTCCTCGTTAATGCTCCCGAATCGATAGCTCTCCTAGTATATATTGGGGAACCTAGTAGCTAACTCCGCCCACAAGTAGATAGCCTCAGGCTATCTACCAAGCCACTCCTTAAACGTCGGCATGTTTGAAGGCTACCAGGCTCCAATTATAAGATTAGCAGAAGTAAGGTGGAATTCGCATGATCTGACCTCAGGTCACTTGGTGGTCATTAACTCTTAGAGGTGTGAGATCTCAGGTCGACCAAACTGGCGCCTTCTCAAATCCTTGTCTGTGACTCATGTATCTCTATGTATTTTAAATACAACTAAACCAAACACCTTACAGTGTTGCCCACTGTAACACCTTACAGTGTTACAGTGGGCCCTGGGATTCGTTCAGCAGTGTGGAATTTGTTTTCTTATAAGCTTAAACTTTTAGCTTGTATGTGCTGAATGAAAATTATTTTTTAAATAAATTTTGGATTTGTTTTTGTAAAGCAGCAAGTTAAGGGTCCTCTGGTAGGTTAGGAGGGCAGCAGGTTCTCCTAAGGTTTCAAAACGTTATGAAAAACGTTAATTGAATGTTTTCTCTCCTAACCTAACAGCCTATAAGCCAGAGGACCCAAAACAGAAAACGGGACAGTACGTCACTTTCGTGAGCCGATTTCATTTCCAATTACGTCGATTTTTAGCCTGAGTGGCGCATACGCGTGACAAGCGACGTAATTTGTAAGACGACGGGTTGACTTGCGAAACCTGTGCATCATCCAACAAAGAAAGCTTTGTTTACATTTTTTTTAAACAGTTTGTGAGCTTGAAAACGTCGCAACCCGAGGTTGTTATAGTACCTCGTAGTGCTTTGGAGGTTATAAACTGCATAAATAAATAAATGTAAGCAAAGCCACTATGTTAGAGGAAAGATGTACAGGTTTCGTAAGGGGTTGTGGAAGTATTTATGAATCCTGGCCTTCTGGCTAAGCATTATTAATTCAAAGAAATGCGTGACAACTTTATAACCTATTATTATAATCTTTTTTTTAGTTCATATTCCAGTATTTCTGAAGGGGGTGTTATAATTAGCGCGCGCGCACACACACACACACACACACACACACACACGCACACACACACACACACACACACACACACACACACACACACACACACACACACACACACACACACACACCTGTTGATAGACAGTTGAGAGGCGGGACCAAAGAGCCAGAGCTCAACCCCCGCAAGCACAAAGAGGTGAGTACACACACACACACACACACACACACACACACACACACACACAAACTGGACGGGGTCCTCGCTCCTGAGTGGACAGCGCTCGGGGGTCATAGTTCTAATGACCTGGGTTCGATCCCCGGCCGAGGCAGAAACAAATGGGTAGTTTCTTTCACCCTGTTGCTCCTGTTCACCCAGCAGTAAATAGGTACCTGGGAGTTAAACAGCTGCTACGGGTTGCTTCCTGAAAATATGTGTGTGTGATAGAGAGAAATATATGTAGTAGACATAATAGAGGAAGAATAGATTGGTTAGAAAGGCGGGATCCAAGAGCTAATAGCTCGATTCTGCAGACACAAATAGTAAACACACACACACACACACAGATGCCGAAGAAATATAAGAAAATTCACTTTCGCAAACAGAGTGGTAGACGGTTGGAACAAGTTAGGGGAGAAGGTGGTGGAGGCCAAGACCGTCAGTAGTTTCAAAGCGTTATATGACAAAGAGTGCTGGGAAGACGGGACACCACGAGCGTACCTCTCATCCTGTAACTACACTTAGGTAATTACACACATAAATGTACGAATATCTAACTAACCATTCACTATATTATAATCTATCTATACTCACCGTACGAAGAATAAAGATTCCAAAATGAAAGATAACTCGATTTCCGATCTAAAATGAAAATCAGAGTCGCGATCTTGGAACACCAGATTCAAAATCCATGATCAGCCGATTCCCAAAGTGTGCTGATGGAGTTGCTGAGTGCAGAGGTGACGTTAGTTGGCGATGGGTCGTTGTCAGTGAAGCAGTTCCACTAACGAGGTGATTGTATTGACGGAGCGAGACTGGCAGGGAGGGAGGTCCTAGCCTCACTGGCGTCCGAACTAGACTGGGAGTTCGGAGCGGGGATCTCCCTCGGAGGACATTTCGCTCTCCCGCCAAAGGCCCTGTGGGAGAAAGCATCGGAAACATCTGCAGTAAACGCAGATATCTTTAGTCAAGGGTAATCAAGAGCTTTACGAACGCACGCATGCTCGATAACACCATTAGAACTATTATTCATTTCTAGATATTTGCCATTCCACGTAAATATCTTCGACCATCTAGAGGGATGTCTCTATTAACTGAGCTACGAGCTAGCCACAATTAGGAAGGATTTCAGAGGCACCAAACCGCTTGGTGCGGTTTTGTATACCGTATTAAAAAAAAAATGCCACCAAATAGCCTAACATAATCTTATCTTTCAGTCAATAATGTTACTTAGGCTTTGCCATTGGCCATTTATTTTACTAGATTCGTTTTCTGTTAAGCTTAACCTCAAAATATGTTATAAAATATGTGCCCTGAGGTGTTAGTCGCTATTGTTAATTCGTTTTGCGGATTTAACGGATTTAACGGATCTTTTAAGAGAATAATTGCTCCATCCATAATGCCTGGACAGTACCTCAGCAAGAGACTATTATCCCATTTCCATGTGTGAATACATTTTCATTTTATGTTGTAAATTTAGTGACTAAATTCACATGTTAAGCGCATATAGTGTTTCAGGAAATGTTTTCTCCCTCATATCAGTCTTAGCTGGCGCGGTCCCATAAACGGATCCGCCGCTTGTACTAGTCCTGTCAAATTAAATCTTCGATGAGCCCATTACTCTGGTCTTCCTGCACCACCACTACCAGGTAGAGACCAGACACGTTCTATATCTAGCAAGATGTCCTCAAGATCTTGTTCTAAGGAAATTACGTCGTTGATAATTACTGTGAGCGGCTTGCAAGCCAGTCCTAGCCTAGTTGCACACAGTAGTTGTCTAACATTAAAGTAATTTGGGATACTTTCTCTAAAATTACTACTTCCATCCAAAATAAACTCGTTGAACGTCCTCAGTTTATCTCTGCGGTTTCAAGTGGGAGATGTGATAGAGCCCAATAGGCTCAGGAACCTGTACGCCAGTTGATTGACAGTTGAGAGGCGGGACTAATGAGCTAAAGCTCAACCTCTGCAAACACAACTAGGGGAGAACATCCTATCCATTATTGATAAGAGCCATTACTGGAACAACCGTGGACATCTTCAAGAGAAAATTAGATTGTTTTCTGCAAGGATTTTTTTTATTGTTGCCGCCGAAGGCGGCTAGTTTATTGTGCACCCCATACTCATCCTGTGAGCGGTAGCGCAAAAGCATTACAGAGGGCACAAAAGGTCTTTATCAGACCTCATCTTAGATTATTACATAAACAATTTCTTCAATCCTTCACACCTTATAGATACAATGTCAGCTAGTTACAGAGAAAGTGCTATTACAAGAGCTACATATTTACAGTAAGTCATCATACATTAATGGTAGGTTTTATCGTTAATACATAATAGTTTGGCCAATGGGGATATTACAGAGTTATAGGGGAGCTTCTGTTTATTATTAGTCCTCACAATACACTACTTGTTTCTGAATCTCATATGTCGTTCATCTACTGGAAGCAAAATGTGGGTATGACACTGTACTTGTTTTTATGAGATTCAGAGGCCGCCATTGTTCTTTTGTACTTTATCAGTCTGCAGTTTCAGGAAAGCAAGTATGTCTACACACCGGTTGTAGTGCTTTATTACGGCTTCTTTTTCCTCTTCAGTCAGCACATCACCTGTCACCATTTCTTTAAATGTTTCTGCAAGGAGTACCGGACCAACCGGGCTGTGGTGGGTATGTGGGCCTGCGGGCCGCTCCAAGCAACAGCCTGGTGGACCAAACTCTCAGAAGTCAAGCCTGGCCTCGGGCCGGGCTTAGGGAGTAGGGTCCCAGTCAAGGGTCCCGTCAAGCAGGTTTTGAACTTAGGGTAGTTCCCGACCCCTTCATCACACACACCCTTATTGTAATTACCTTACCTTGCTTTTACCTTGCGATGATTTCGGGGCTTAGCGCCCCACGGCCCGGTCCTCGCCCAGGCCCTCCTCGTTGCTGGACTGGTCAAAAAGGCTTTTCGACGTGGCTGCTCGCAACCTGACGTATGAATCGCAGCCTGGTTCGTCAGGTATCCTTTGGAGGTGTTTATCAAGTTCTCTCTTGAACACTGTGAGGGGTCGGCCAGTTATGTCCCTTATGTGTAGTGGAAGCGTGTTGAACAGTCTCGGACCTCTGATGTTGATAGTTCTCTCTTGAACACTATGAGGGGTCGGCCAGATATGTCCCTTATGTGTAGTGGAAGCGTGTTGAACAGTCTCGGGCCTCTGATGTTGATAGAGTTCTCTCTCAGAGTACCTGTTGCATCTCTGCTTTTCAACGGGGGTATTCTGCACATCCTGCCATGCCTTCTGGTCTCATGTGATGTTATTTCTGTGTGCAGGTTTGGGACCAGCCCCTCTACTCTTTTCCACGTGTAAATTATTATGTATCTCTCCCGCCTGCACTCAAGAGAATTCAGATTTAGGCTCCTTAGTCGGTCCCAGTAGTTTAGATGTTTTACTGAGTGGATTCTAGCAGTAAAGGATCTCTGCACGCTCTCCAGGTCAGCAAATTCACCAGCTTTGAAAGGGGCTGTCATTGTGCAACTTAAGTGTAGCTCTGCCGCCCCATTCACGACACACTCTCAGCGTAGCTCTCCACTCAATAAGTGCACCATGCCTTAATTTGTCTGATGGGTCCCTATCATCATCTCGTCCACCTCTCCACCGGCCATTATAGAATGTTGGGTAAGACTTGAATGCGCATCTTTTGTTGTTGTGTTGTCTTACGTAAAGCACTGTCACCTGACCTGACAGCTGGGTGGACAGCGCTTCGGATTCATAGTCCTGAGGTTCCGGGTTCGATCCCCGGTGGAGGCGGAAACAAATGGGCAGAGTTTCTTTCACCTTGGTGCTCCTGTTCACCTAGCAGTAAATAGGTACCTGTGAGTTAGACAGCTCCTACCGGCTGATTCTTGGGGATGTGTAACAAAAAGGAGGCCTGGTCGAGGACCGGGCCGCGGGGACGCTAAGCCCCGAAATCATCTCAAGATAACCTCACTTTCATCCACAGAGACTGTTGTTATTGTTGTTGTTAAAGATTCGCTGGCTGGAACAAAAAGTTCCAGGTAGCACGGGCTATGGTGAGCCCGTAGTGCCTTTGATATACAGGAACTCTTCTCTGGTGGAGGGTCAGTAGTTGGTTTTGACCAGGGGGTGCTTAACCTTTTTTTTTTTTACGATTACAGATCCCTGGTGATTGGCGAGGACCCAATATGTCCTCGTCACCAGTCCTCTTAAGTACCAATATTACTTGGAAATATATATATATTATATATTGGGTTCGAATTCGAACCCACCATGGGTTCGTATCCTGGCCGGGGAGGATTTACTGGGCGCAATTCCTTAACTGTAGCCTCTGTTTAACGCAACAGTAAAATGTGTACTTGGATGAAAAAACGATTCTTCGCGGCGGGGGATCGTATTCCAGGGACCATAGGATTAAGGACTTGCCCGAAACGCTACGCGTACTAGTGGCTGTACAAGAATGTAACAACTCTTGTATATATCTCAAAAAAAAAAATATATATATATATATATATATTTGTGTTGCTTTACCAAACTAAACTAACCTAACCTTCCTATAGGCCTAATACACGATATCTGAGGCCTAATATAGTACATATGTGAGCTATACTAGGCCTGGGACTATTTAAGTTAGTGTTTTAGCTTCATTTATTTTAAAAGAATGCCTTACTACTCAGTATACTACTATATATAAGCTAAGTACGGTCAAATTCTGACTGTTGACGATCGTCGCAATAGATACTATATAATCAGGAGGATAGATTACATTCATATACTTACACATATAAATTAGAATATATATACATCCCCAACGATGGGGGATTCGGTTCAGATGAACATATGAAGCAATGCAACTACAACTGATACTGAAACTGAATTTAGTTTTGAGCTGCATATGTTTAAGCAAATTGTGTCAGACAATTTCTTTTGAAACCTTTCTTCAGTCTCTAAAACTGATCAAGAGTGAAAAATCATCGAGTCAGATATTATGTTCCTCGCCCTGCCCTGGTGACTCTCTATTACTCTCTCATCTATCCTAATCTCAACTATGGTATTTGTGCTTGGGGTTCTACTACCCAAAATCATTTACGTCCTCTAATTACTCAACACAAAGCTGCTGTTAGGACAATATCCAACTCTGGCCCCAGACATCACTCGGTACCCCTACTCAAATCTCTGAATATGTTAGATATTAAGTTTTCACTGCACATCCTCTCATGTGTATTATATATATATATATATATATATATATATATATATATATATATATATATATATATATATATATATATATATATATATATATATATATATATATATATATATATATATAAAACGGTGAACTGTAATGTCAATCCTGACCTTAAAAGCTTCATTGAAGGTTGTAATAAAACCCATGAGCACCACACCAGAAACAAATATCTTTTTGATATTCCAAGAGTACGACTTAATCAAACTAGAAATGCTCTACAAATCAAGGGACCCAGAATGTGGAATGACCTTCCCAATCATGTTAAAGACTGTACCTCTCTCAACCAGTTTAAGATAAAAACTAAACACTACCTAATTAACTCCCTGTAACCTACGTTACCCCTATATTGTCAACCCATGTCTGTTATTTATTTAAACAATGTTGTTTGTCGACCAAATTGTATGTTTGTTGTTATTCTGCCATGTTCCCCCCTTTTTTATTTTTTTATTTTCTGAACACATTTTATACTTTAATCTCAATTAGTATTAAGCTTTAGTCTTTAGTGTTTTTCCTGCCCGAAAAGCTTTGCGTAATAGTGGCTTTAGGCATTGTATGTACTAGCTCTATCTATAAATTTATCAATATTTGTATCACACCTTGTATGTATGTACTTTACCTGAATAAATATTTGAATTTGAAGATTTTTACAAACCATGTGCCGACTTCCTGTACTTGCCGATTATAAAAGTTTCCGTCTCAAATAATAAAGAATGGTAAAAATAAAGAAAACTGGTAACATTATATGGTAAACTAATATTTACCTGAATTTACACGCAGTCATTTTGCATTATAAACTAATAATTCATTTTATATACATATAGTACCTGTTAGGATTATATCGAGGTCCCCTCCAGGGTCGAATTACTGCCAAATTATTCACCCTGGGCCGTCTTCTCTCTTGATTGCTGACTATACATTCAACTTCTACCCTGTGCAAACTCGGACTTGCTTTAAGTGTGGCCATTTTGGACATCTGGCTGCTGCTTTGTACGATTGAGGTGTCTGACCACCTGAACGTTTCCCCAGAGGTTGATTTCTCTCCTTTGCGGAGAGGAGGGAGGATCTTCCAATTCCGAATAGTGCCCTTGGCGGAGAGAGACAATGTGGTGGTGGCTGGTGACTGTCTTCCTTGTAAGGAAGTTTCATCCCCCTGGGACTCCTAATGGCGTTGCCATCCTTCCATCTTGGAGGCAATGTATATGTTTATCTCTCAGAATGTTTGGTAATATGTTTATTGCTTGTGATGTGTGTTTATGTATGTATTAACACGATGTACTGAACGGGGTGAGAATAGCTTGAGCTACCTCATCCCTTTGTGTGTATTTTACCTCAATAAACTTATTTCAGTTTCAATCCTTCCAGCTAAGAAGAATACGGGACGTTCTGGTGGGGGGTGGTATAAAACGAGTGCCTGTGTGTAGCCGAATTACGGGCTCACCATAGCCCGTGCTACTTGCCCCGCTCCTGTGCCAGGTAAGTCCACTACGGGCTCACCATAGCCCGTGCTACTTGCCCCGCTCCTGTGCCAGGTAAGTCCACTACGGGCTCACCATAGCCCGTGCTACTTGCCCCGCTCCTGTGCCAGGTAAGTCCACTACGGGCTCACCATAGCCCGTGCTACTTGCCCCGCTCCTGTGCCAGGTAAGTCCACTACGGGCTCACCATAGCCCGTGCTACTTGCCCCGCTCCTGTGCCAGGTAAGTCCACTACGGGCTCACCATAGCCGTGGCTTGGAGGGTGCAGCTATGAGTGTTCCTTCGATAGTGGTGTGCTCCAGTACTGATAGTGTTCAAGCGGCTCCTGGTTCTAGGTATAAAGGATTCCGACAGGTGTGAATTTTTTAGTGGAGTTGAGAGTGCGTGTCATGTGAACACATCCACAAGGGCCGTGATGATGGTTCGAACCTACGTCCGGGATGATCCCAGACGCGCCTTAGTCGACTGCGCCGCGACATGGTTAAAAGAATTGCAACCGGGAGTGCTACCTGCCCTCACGAGGATACCGCAGCTTCAGGGGAAACAAGAAAAAACTAAATATTGTATTGATAATGTCTTGTGTATAGATGTATAAGATGTATAATATATACATTTGTATATATTATCGTTACACACAGAGATCACACTAACGTGATGCATCAAATGAACAAATCCACAAGGGCCGTGACGAGGATTCGAACCTGCGTCCGGGAGCATCCCAGACACTGCCTTAATCGACTGAGCTACGACAGGGTAAAAGGGTTGAAACCGAAGTTCTACTGAACTTACTGGATCCCGTAGCCTCTCCGAGGCACAAACCAGGATTTTACACAACTCCCCCTGCACCCGAGCTATGTCAATACAGCAGGTATGTTAAGGCAGTGTCTGGGATGCTCCCGGACGCAGGTTCGAATCCTCGTCACGGCCCTTGTGGATTTGTATATATTATCGTGTTCTGCGTATTGAAGCAACACTGGTCTGTGAACTTTCTTATACTGATGTGCTCAGCTTGCACACGTCTTCGGTGCCTAATACACAATGTTGTTTTGAGTTTCTTAACTTATGTTAATGTTTTGTAGTTATACGTAACTGAACTGCACGCATGTGTACGCTTCTGTAATATATATGTCTGTGTATATAGTTTTTAATTGGCTTGTGATTTGTTTTTGTCTTTATCTAAGAACTAGTTTGTTATTTCGCATTATTAATGTGAAATTTCCTGTTCTGTGGCCACTTCCGAGACGTTAATCTTCCCGGTGTGGTGAATTGTGTTTATTTATAGGGAAAGAAACACTATACTGGAAGCGTATGCGACTGGTAATGGTGGGGTCGTAGGTTCGAGCCTACCCCATAGCCCCAGTGGATTTTCTAGGATTTTATTTGATTGATCATTGTTATGTTTTTGTAGTCGTTCTCTCCAGAGGGTAGAAATAGCCTAAGCTACTCTATCCCTTTGAGATGTATTTCTTTCTTATCTCAATAAACATACTTGAACTTGCAACCCGTTCTCGCACTTTCTTATAGTCAATATTGACTTATTAAATAAGTGCATATGTGACATAGTAATTTATTGTGAATATTTTAGTTTACCTTGATCCAGGTTCTGGGTGGTGTGTCAGGTTGGGTACTTTAGCTAGGATGTGGTTTAATATTTTATTGTTTTAAATACAGTGGGTTTTTTTTAACAAAAGAGAACAAATTGCATTTAATTTTATTTTGCTAATCATGCCCCCCCCCCCCCCAGCACACCCACCCATTGGGCGGAGGTGGAAGAATTACAGTCATTTTTATGTAATATCTACGACAGGCAAACTTTGGGATATAAAATCCAGGACGTCCCTAAAAATGGGAGCCGGTCGGCCGAGCGGACAGCACGCTGGACTTGTGATCTTGCGGTCCTGGGTTCGATCCCAGGCGCCGGCGAGAAACAATGGGCAGAGTTTCTTTCACCCTATGCCTCTGTTACCTAGCAGTAAAATAGGTACCTGGGTGTTAGTCGGCTGTCACGGGCTGCTTCCTGGGGGTGGAGGTCTGGTCGAGGACCGGGCCGCGGGGACACTAAAAGCCTCGAAATCATCTCAAGATAACCTCAAGATAACGTCCTCCGTCCATCACTTTTAAACCAACTGACGATAATAAACTCGAAATGTAAAACATACACAAATAAATCATCGCACCAGGTACAATTAAGGCTGCTAGGCTAGGCGTGAAGAGCAAGATCAATCCCGCATAGACAGTTGCAAGGTGAACTTTCTTAGATAAGAACTTGTTCCACCCAACTATCCACGCCAGATTCACGAAAGCACTTACTCAAGCACTTACGAACGTGTACATCTTTCCTCAATCTTTGACGGCTTTGGTTACATTTATTAAACAGTTTACAAGCATGAAAACTTCAAATTCAACTGTTATTGTTATAAACAGCCTCCTGGTGCTTCGGAGCTCACTAACTGATAATTGGAAACAAAGCCGCCAAAGATTGAGAAAAGATGTACAGGTTCGTAAGTGCTTTCGTGAATCTGGCCCGCACGTTCCCTCTTCTTCCCCCTCCTCCCTAAACCTATCCTCCATCCACCCCACCCTCCTTACACCATCCCATTACTCCCTAACCCCCTCCTCCGTCCCCCATTCCCCCACCAACCTTTGCCAAACCCGGAGAGCATATATATTTTTGTCTTTGCGGAGACGAGCGCCAGAGTGGGCTAGCCGCCCACAGCGCGGGAGTGTTGACAGGTCGACCCGTCCCGGGGCCAGTACTCCAACACACGACGTCACCACAACGTTTTTGTTCTTAAACGTTGTTACAAGATTAAAACTGACGTTGTGGTGAGGTTGTGTGTGTGTGTAAGATTGTTGCTGTTTTAGATTCAGTAACTCGGAACAAAATTTCCATGTAGCGCGGGCTATAGTGAGCCCGTAATGTGTGTGTGTGAGAGAGAGAGAGAGAGAGAGAGAGAGAGAGAGAGAGAGAGAGAGAGAGAGAGAGAGAGAGAGAGAGAGAAAGAGAAAGAGAAAGAGAAAGAGAGAGAGAGAGAGAGAGAGAGAGAGAGAGAGAGAGAGAGAGAGAGAGAGAGAGAGAGAGAGAGAGAGAGAGAGAGAGAGAGAGACAGAGACAGAGACAGAGACAGAGAGAGAGACAGAGACAGAGACAGAGAGAGAGACAGAGAGAGAGAGAGACAAAGAGAGAGGAAGGAAGGGTAAGAGACTAATCTAACAAATTATCTAGGTTTCAACAATTGGAAACAATTAAGCTACTGAGATACGTATCGCAGGCATGCATGAGTACACGCGCGCGCGTGCACCAGAAACGCGCGCACACGTGTACTCACCTAGTTGTACTCTCAGGGTCGAACCTTTACTCTTGATGAACTCGAAATGTAAAAATGTAAAACTTTCTCTATTACATCCTGTTATAGATCTCTATTCTGTCCTTCCACCATCTCTAGTTCAATCCAGTAACTCTTTTTTTTCACTTGTTTATTTTGTGTTCTTCACACATTTCGTTATCATTCTCTGTGTAGCCTGGTCACTTGTTCATGTGCCGACATCTTTTCCTCGTGTGGCTGTATAGTAGTTTAGGCTGATCCTTGGCCTTGGGAGCTATATTATTAATTTGAATAATATAGTAATAATTTTACTATATTATTTTACTGTATTTTTTACTCCCTCTTAATTTTCAAAGTCCCTTTACTTCTCACTTTTTGTGTGAGTGTGAGTGTGTGTGTGTGTGTGTGTGTGTGTGTGTGTGTGTGTGTGTGTGTGTGTGTGTGTGTGTGTGTGTGTGTGTGTGTGTGTGTGTGTGTACTCACCTAGTTGTACTCACCTAGTTGTGTTTGCGGGGGTTGAGCTCTGGCTCTTTGGTCCCGCCTCTCAACCGTCAATCAACAGGTGTGTGTGTGTGTGTGTGTGTGTATGTACTCACCTATTTGTGCCTGAAGGATCGAGCTTATGTTCTTGGACCCATCTTTTCGTGTGTGTGTATATGTGTATTTATTATTTGTATCTGCAGAATCGAGCTATTAGCTCTTGGACCCCCTACCTCGGATAGAGAGACAAGACGAACCGAAACAGATACTCTATTTTATAGATATAGATATACATCCTGGCGTGGAGGACACCTTGCGTGATTATCTCCCCCCTCTGGGGCTGTCAGGAGCCAATTTTACACTAAAGTAAAAGGAAGGTGAGAGAAGGAGAAGATATAAATACAGAGAAGACTTCGTGGGGGAGTTGGACACTATAGGTGAAGGGGTATTGGCAGACTGCCCTTGCTCAAGCCCCCTTGGCCCTCTGGCAGGGGCACTTGAATCCTGGGGTTTCTTCTGAGAACCCGGCCCATAAGTTCCTGAGCCTAGGCGACTGACGGCTGCCTCAGGGTTCTAGTATCTCTTTGGCATTGTCGAGGACTGCAGGGGGAGAGCCTTTTGGAGTCCACAACCCACAATAGTTGTCTAACTCCCGGGTACCTATTTACTGCTAAGTGAACAGCTGCACCAGGTGAAAGGAAGCGTTGGTCAAACGTCTCGGCTGTCCTGTTTGACTGGGATATGCCCCGCTGACCTATGGTTGGTAGTTCTCTAAAAATGTTATCTGTAGCACAGTGGTCTACGTCGTCGGATCAGGATCGAGTTGAATGCCCAGATGGGACAGAAACGGTTGACCAGGTTTCCTTTCACCTGATGTCTCTGTTCACCCAGCAGTAAATAGGTACGAAGGTCAGTAGTTGGCCTGGAAGGGAGGCTGGATAAGCCTCCCCTATATAAGGAGAATAAGGATAAGATAAGGATAAGTACAGGCTTCCTGTAGGTAAACCCATACGCAAATCAAAAGGTAAAGCCAGAGGTAAACATGTGAAAGTTTTATTCCAATAAATACTCCAGCTGGGACTTTGCGACACATGTGTATACACTGAACACGTTGAACAGTTCTTTAATGTTGCAGAACAGGTGTTCTTACATGCAGGGATGATTTCCTCCATCTATGCCATCTATGTTATAACTCAGTTCCTTCTATGTTACAGTTCAGCAGGAAGAGCAACGAACGCGCGCTCCACATCGCGTTTATCACAACAATAACAAACGATGACGTCACCGGATATAAATTACGTGACTTACTATTTACAATGCTTGTAAAACAAAAGAGCATCTGCTCAAACACTCTGCACCTAGTCTAAGTAGTATTTAATCCTATAAAATACCTTAATCTTAAACAATTGTTCTGTGGCGATTCGGATACATTCCTGACTTCAGATATGTCCCCCAGAGTAAAAAGTCGAGGATTGGAGACTACGCAAGTACTTACGAACGTGTACATCTTTCCTCAATCTTTGACGGCTTTTGTTACATTTATTAAACAGTTTACGCGCATGAAAACTTCCCAATCAACTGTTGTTATTGTTATAAACAGCCTCCTGGTGCTTCCGAGCTCATTAACTGTTTAATAATTGTAAAAAAAAAAAACGCCAAAGATTAAGAAAAGATGTACAGGTTCGTAAGTGTTTGCGTAATTGCTTCGTGAATATGACCCCTGGGGTGGGGGCATGCATGCCCACTGTACCTCGCGTTCTCATCCACCTCTTTGGAAAAAAAAATGATTTAAAACAATTCCCAACAGCAATAGAGCAGTGCGTGGTGGGCCTTGCTTAATACACAGTTTATGTCGTTCCAACGAAGGAATGTCATCTAATTGAGAGATAAGGAAAGACGGCACCGCTCCTGTGCCAGGTAAGTCCACTACGGGCTCACCATAGCCCGTGCTACTTGCCCCGCTCCTGTGCCAGGTAAGTTACGGGCTCACCATAGCCCGTGCTACTTGGAACTTGTTCCGAGTAGCTGAATCTATTACAACAACAAGGAAAGACTGTAACATACAAAGATAAGTTTCCGCTATAACACGACAAGGCAAACAAATTTTTTTACACAATTTGACAGCAAATATTCCCGCCTAGACCATGACTCGTGGATCTCCTTTTGACAATGGACCTTCAGCCCTCCAATTTGGGTTGTTTTCAGACCAATGACACGCATTGTGCCGGTTGACAATATCATTTAGATGAAATTAAGGCTTTCACGTCACTTTAAAATACCAAACATTCCCACTATTGTAACAACCACTCACAATCCGCCTGTCTCTGTCATCACTATATGCAGAGTGAGCCGGTCGGCCGAGCGGACAGCACGCTGGATTTGTGATCCTGTGGTCCTGGGTTCGATCCCAGGCGCCGGCGAGAAACAATGGGCAGAGTTTCTTTCACCCTATGCCCCTGTTACCTAGCAGTAAATAGGTACCTGGATGTTAGTCAGCTGTCACGGGCTGCTTCCTGGGGGTGGAGGCCTGGTCGAGGACCGGGCCGCGGGGACACTAAAGCCCCGAAATCATCTCAAGATAACCTCAAGAAGAAGGTCCTGGATCGTCTGCACTTTATAGGGACGGAAATGATGAGTTTTATCAATTCGATGAGTTGAGGTTCTTGGGCGACCTGCTTTATTGATAATCATACTCCTTTTCGTCATCTTTATTAAACACGCCTAATCTAACGTAACCCAATCCAGCGTAATCAAACCTAACGCAATCTAATCTAGCAAATGATTTTTAGCCTTAGCTAACCTGGGGCCAGATTCACGAAAGCACTTACGACTGTACATCTTTTCTCAATCTTTGGCGGCTTTGTTTCCAATTATTAAACAGTTAATGAGCTCCGAAGCACCAGGAAGCTGTTTATAACAATAACAACAGTTGAATGGGAAGTTTTCATGCTTGTAAACTGTTTAATAAATGTAACCAAAGCCGTCAAAGATTGAGGAAAGATGTACACGTTCGTAAGTACTTGCATAAGTGCTTTCATGAATCTGGCCCTAGCTAATCTCTCCTAACATAGCCCTACCTAAAATATGCTAACGAAACGAAACGTCACACCACAAAATAAGAAAACGGAAGCCACACTATATTTTCTAACAAAAATTAAGAGCAAAAAAGTGTGGCTTGCCGTGTAAACACTTCGTTCGGATCCCTGCACAAGAGGCTTAAAATATACAGCTTATAAAATGAGTTACTAAAAAAAAAAACATTTTCTAATGTTTCATTTCACTCTTAAGATCAAGCACGCAATGTGTTAGACTCGAATGTCATCGCATGGCGTCTCTGCATGTTTGTGTTGGAGCGCCATCTGTATGCCTTACACGCATACACTACTCGATCTATGTCGTCTCTGATCTTCAAAGTCATCCTGTACTGTGAGTGAGAGGGTGGGGGGAGCTATCAGGGGAAAGCCCCCAAGCCATTACGACTATGGCTGCCCGAAACGCTTTGCGTAATAGTGGCTTTAGGCATTGTATGTACTAGCTCTATCTATTAATCCAACAAACTTTGTAAAATCTCTTTATGTATGTACCTTACCTAAATAAACATTTATTTATTTATTTATTTATTTACTATATAGCACTTGGAAGGGGTCAGGATAAGGATTTGGGATGGGACGGGGGGAAAGGAATGGTGCCCAATCACTTGTGGACGGTCGGGGATTGAACGCCGACCTGTATGAAGCGAGACCGTGGTTCTGTCGTCCAACCTTTATTAGGTACTCCCATTGTGCCCTGCAGAATCGAGCTGTTAGCTCTTGGGCCCCGCCTTGATAACTATCGGTGGTCAAGTGTACTGACTCCCGACCTATTTTCCCTATCATATTTATCTCCAACAAACCTACACACATCCCGGTCTGATTCCTAGGTACCTATTTACTGCTAGGTGAACATCAGGAGAAAGAAACTGCCTGTTTGTTTCCGCCTCGGCCGGGAATCGAACCCGAGCTCTTAAGTCGGAGACCTCCGAGCGCCGTCCACTCAGCCACGAGGCCCCAACACCCCCTGTGTGTGTGTGTGTGTGAGGGGGTGCATGGGTACTCACCTACTTGTGCTTACGGAACTTAGCTCGGGTTCTTTGTGTCAGCCCGTGTCCTCGACTTTACACGTATGTATTTTTAGAAAGTTTTGGCCGAGCCCTTTAGCCTCTGGTCTCAGATATACCCACCAAACTACCACGGCCAATGGTCCATTTTCTTCCGAAAATTAGTAGTTTATGAATCGAATCACTTCAGTTCGGGTGACACAGGTCTCATATCACAACGTTCAATCCATCTGGCTCTCCTCCGCCAGCTGTAGCACAGCTGGCGGAGGAGAGCCAGCTGTAACACAGCTGGCAGCGCGCCATATTTTATCCACTGACCTATATGCAGTGGGCTGTTCGGGTACACCTTAAAGGGTTGTGCTCAGCTAGATGAACTGGCGGGGGTTGAGATTCACCTCTTGGTCCCCGCCTCTCAACTTTCTGCCATATCTGGGAGTATATGTGAAGCTAAATTATTTACCTTTGTTGGGTATTTTTTATTTAATCTTGGCACCCTTTGATTTCGTACCGCCCATGATAAATATTATCCTTATCTCCCTGTCTATTCCCACCGAGTATTTTCTATGGAGTGATCATGTCTTCCTTGATTAGGCTTTCATTCATTAACGTAGGGTTTAATTAATTAAATATTTTCTCGTAACTCATATAATTCTCGGCTTTGGGATTAGACTGCTGGCATATTATTTTCAACTTCATTCAGTGTTTTACAAAATATGGACTCGAGGCTGGCGCCGCATATTCCAAAGTTGGTCTGACATATGTGGCATACGAGACGCTCAGGTAAGGGGGAGCATTCACATTGATCCAGCACAGTATGGAGCCCCTAGTACTACTGACTACAGGTGGGGAACCTGTTGGGAACATCTCTCTCTCCTCTCTGACGTGTCTCTCACGGTGACACTTCACTATCTTCCCTGTCACTATCTTTACTTGTCACTATCTTTCCTGTCACTATCTTGCCTTTCACTATCTTCCTTGTCACTACCGTACCTGTCACTTTCTTCCTTGTCACTATCGTGCCTGTCACTATCTTCCTTGTCACTATTTTCCCTGTCACTATCTTCACTGTCACTATCTTCCCTGTCACTATCTTCCTTGTCACTATCGTCCCTGTCACTATCTTCCCTGTCACTATCTTCCTTGTCACTATCTTCCCTGTCACTATCTTGCCTGTCACTATCTTCCTTGTCACTATCTTGCCTGTCATCATCTTCCTTGTCACTATCTTTCTTGTCACTATCGTCCCTGTCACTATCGTTCCTGTCACTATCTTGTCACTATCTTCTCTGTCAAAGTTGGGTGATGTTAGCCCCAAGCATTTGGCCTCCAACCTTGGACGGACAGACAGAAAATCTCTCTTACAGATGGTAAGGTATATTATCAGGAGACAGCACTAAACATGTACATCTATTTCGCACTTGGGAGAGATATGAGGATAAGAAGCTGGGATCGGAGTGTGGGAAGATAATGAGAATAAGAAGCTGGGATAGGATGGGGGATGCTCAACCATTTGGACTATCAGAGATCAAACACAAAGTTGCAAGAAGCGAAGCCTCCTCTGTACCGACCAATCCAAATGGTTGGGTGATTTGCTCATAGCGTAACGAATGTTGATTCAGCTCCTCAGCCCGTTATGTGCCTCCATAAACCTGTAGTCCTGTGTGTAAACCTGTGTGTTCAACTCCTGGTGGCTCCGTAACACAACCACACACAATATGGGTATAGGGTACACAATCCAGTAACTAAACAGTGCAACTGTGTAATTCATCATGGTTGTAATATGCTTAGCACAAAGCTCACAAGCCATTGCTTCGGGTGGGGATGGTATTGGTAGGGTGTCTCCAAGGGGGCATAATTGGCCGACCCCTCAATGTGTTTAAAAGAGAACTGGATAAGCACCTCCAAAGGATACCATCAACTAGGCTGTGATTCATACATCAGGCTGCGAGCAATCGCGTCCAACAGCCTGGTTGACCAGTCCAGCAACGAGGAGGCCTGGTCGACGACCGGGCCGCGGGGACGCGAAGCCCCGGAAAAAACTCCCAAGATACGGAGGGGAGTACAGTCACTGACCCCGTCCGTCATGTTCCTCCGTGAACCTTGCTCATACATTCCCCCCATCTGTGAAAAGCATTTATAGCGATTCTAAACTAAAAAGAGAACAAGAGAGTATATATGTGGGTTATGTTGAATATGATTGGTTTGGTATTAAACCAATCTATTAACTATTACCACCCCACATACGTTTAGCAATTGTATTATTACTGATTGATGCTCTTGTGTATAACGGCACGTATTCGTACCAAAATCTTGAATGCGCACTTCGGTTCCTACACACACATATGGGCCGGTTCATTTGTCTTTGATCACGCCACGTTATTGCAACACCACTGTGGGTACTTTCCAGTTGATCTTTTGTTCTACGAAGGTTTAACTATTTGTCTAGTATTTTGGCGCCATATACGTTAATAAAAACGAAACTATATGCAATACACAACGCAAAATGCAAGTGTACTTCTTGGCCAGTTCGCGATATATTATTTTTTGACAATTATTACATTTGTGAGGGAAAACTACAGGATACAAGTCGACAGGAACATTAACTTTGGGTTTTATTGAGTACGAGTCATAACTTGACGTAAGTTTGTTATTGTCTCGCTCCGAGGGTGATCGTAGTTGATGCCGGACTCTCGTACACATTTTAAAACTGTCGCACACAATGGCTCTCTATATAACATTGCATGTATTATATTGTATACTTTTTTCCCCTGTGTACTCAAGATGGTGTATTTAATCAAACCCTAGTTTATTATAAATATATCTTTAAAAACTGAGACTATAATACGTGAATTCTAGTTCATTAAATCACATTCCTGAATTATCCTCAATATCGAAAATTTAAATTCGTATCAATAAAGCTTCAGTTATGTCGAGTACCAAAATATAATAAAATATATTTAATGTGTGTTTACATTTGTATACATTAGAATAGAGAGGAGAATAGAGCAGTACACTGGAGTAGGGGGGGAGTGGGAAGTTTTTCTCGGTAGTCCCGCACGCTGCCGGTGATCATCGAGCGCGAGAAGGCCGTGGGTGCAGTGTTTTGGTGAGACGTCACGGTCGTGACGTCATATGGCGTGATGGCAAACCCGAGCTGAGATTGGCTGAGCGGGCGGGGCAAGCGGGTTGTGATTGGCTGGTGCCGTGAGGCAACATCGCGCGATTGTCAGTCGTGCGAGGCGCGTGAGAGGGGCTGGAGACGACCTGCTTGCACACGCACACGCACGCACACGCACGCACACGTAGGATTGGTCTAGGAGCTAGTAGTGTGTGTGTGTGGGGGTTTGATGGTGACCCACCATGGAGGACGACGTCATCATCCCCGACGACTTCGAGGAGGAAGGTGAGCCTGGCTCTTGCGGTGGGTGATGCCCTGCACCCACCTTCTTTCACCTGGCCTCCCATGGTGATGCCCTGCACCCACCTTCTTTCACTTGGCCTCCCATGGTGATGCCCTGCACCCACCTTCTTTCACCTGGCCTCCCATGGTGATGCCCTGCACCCACCTTCTTTCACTTGGCCTCCCATGGTGATGCCCTGCACCCACCTTCTTTCACCTGGCCTCCCATGGTGATGCCCTGCACCCACCTTCTTTCACCTGGCCTCCCATGGTGATGCCCTGCACCCACCTTCTTTCACCTGGCCTCCCATGGTGATGCCCTGCACCCACCTTCTTTCACCTGGCCTCCCATGGTGATGCCCTGCACCCACCTTTCACCTGGCCTCCCATGGTGATGCCCTGCACCCACCTTCTTTCACCTGGCCTCCCATGGTGATGCCCTGCACCCACCTTCCTTCACCTGGCCTCCCATGGTGATGCCCTGCACCCACCTTCCTTCACCTGGCCTCCCATGGTGATGCCCTGCACCCACCTTCCTTCACCTGGCCTCCCATGGTGATGCCCTGCACCCACCTTCCTTCACCTGGCCCCCCATGGTGATGCCCTGCACCCACCTTCCTTCACCTGGCCTCCCATGGTGATGCCCTGCACCCACCTTCTTTCACCTGGCCTCCCATGGTGATGCCCTGCACCCACCTTCCTTCACCTGGCCTCCCATGGTGATGCCCTGCACCCACCTTCTTTCACCTGGCCTCCCATGGTGATGCCCTGCACCCACCTTCCTTCACCTGGCCCCCCATGGTGATGCCCTGCACTCACCTTCCTTCACCTGGCCTCCCATGGTGATGCCCTTCACCTACCCTCCTTCACCTGGGCCTCCCATGGTGATGCCCTGCACCCACCTTCCTTCACCTGGCCTCCCATGGTGATGCCCTGCACCCACCTTCCTTCACCTGGCCCCCCATGGTGGTGCCCTGCACCCACCTTCCTTCACCTGGCCTCCCATGGTGATGCCCTGCACCCACCTTCCTTCACCTGGCCTCCCATGGTGATGCCCTGCACCCACCTTCCTTCACCTGGCCTCCCATGGTGATGCCCTGCACCCACCTTCCTTCACCTGGCCTCCCATGGTGATGCCCTGCACCCACCTTCCTTCACCTGGCCCCCCATGGTGATGCCCTGCACCCACCTTCCTTCACCTGGCCCCCCATGGTGATGCCCTGCACCCACCTTCCTTCACCTGGCCCCCCATGGTGATGCCCTGCACCCACCTTCCTTCACCTGGCCCCCCATGGTGATGCCCTGCACCCACCTTCCTTCACCTGGCCCCCCATGGTGATGCCCTGCACCCACCTTCCTTCACCTGGCCCCCCATGGTGATGCCCTGCACCCACCTTCCTTCACCTGGCCCCCCATGGTGTTGCCCTGCACCCACCTTCCTTCACCTGGCCCCCCATGGTGTTGCCCTGCACCCACCTTCCTTCACCTGGCCCCCCCCATGGTGATGCCCCTGCACCCACCTTCCTTCACCTGGCCCCCCATGGTGTTGCCCTGCACCCACCTTCCTTCACCTGGCCTCCCATGGTGGTGCCCCTGCATGCACCTTCCTTTTATTTAGTTACATATACAGTATATATAACTAATGTAATAGAATATTACATTATTCTATTATTAAATAGAAAAATGCATATTCTCTTACATTAATTAGTACTACATATAGAAAGTGTGTCAGGGCTTGGTGTGAGGTGATGCTTCTTGAATGTGTGTTGAAACGGAGGCTAAAAGTTAAGTTTTCACTAAAGTGAGCTAGAGGGGCACCTTTTTCTTGGCAGTCTTTGGTTCATATAGCTTAATTTTCAGAGCTGTCTTTGTGGTGTTTTCTCTCTTTATTTGGTAAATTTTGATAGCCCTCTTCTCATGGTAAAATGCCTTATGGATGACCAAAATACTTTCCTGCTTGATACCTGCTGGATGGGGTTCTGGGAGTTCTTCTACTTCCCAAGCCCGGCCCGAGGCCAGGCTCGACTTCTGAGAGTTTGGTCCACTAGGCTGTTGCTTGGAGCGGCCCACATACCCACCACAGCCCGGCTGATCCAGAACTTCTCTTAGAAAACAGTCCAGTTTTCTCTTGAAGATGTCTGCTGTCATTAAAAATTCGCTGCTTATTCAACACAATGTTTTGCATAATTTTTCTCATATTATTGTTAGGTGATGCAAGCCTAGTGGATAAGGGCATGGTATGGCATTTGATCAATTGAACTGGTTTGTACAGTGCCGGCCTCGCTTCTTGCAAGGCTGGCGACCTATCCTCAATGGTCTAAGTGGTTGGCCACCTTTCCTTCATTCAGTCCTTGTGTCCTAACTCCTTGCCTGTGTATCCCTTTAAAGTGCTATAACGTTCAGTATAGTATGTATAGTCATACTGGCTTAGCGCTTTCTCCTGGTGACTTAATTATTCGATCAATTTAGCCATGTCAGTTTAATTTACTTAATCCAGTGAGCATTATTGTAATCTATACTACTGTATATGTATTTATTTTCAGTTTAACATTTATATATAAAACCAAGGATATGAATTGAATTTCAAGGATGTAAATAAAGTGGTAGCAAAAGAATGCTTCTATTGATCACTACTTGTAAAACTTCAAAGAGTAGTTAAATACAGTATCAACATGCTTTTACTGTAAATGTTTTGGTTCTCTATTGACATTGACCTTCAATATGTCTTGGGGGCTAATTATTTGCAGCTGTATCCAGAAGACTGATTATAATATAAATCTACTAATAATTACTTGTACCTATTTATATGATCAAATTTTCATTTGATTCTAGATCTCCTGACGCAGATGAACTGGCCAGATCTAGACTTGGTGGACATAAAGGATTTGGGAATAGATTGGAATGAAAGTGATGTTTTGTCTCAAGGAGGGACTGGGAGCAGTATAAACCAAGCGAGTGTGTCCGCCCCAAGCAACACCTCGACTCCCACTCATGGTAATAACAGCTTCAACACAACGCTCAACGGCACCATCAACAGCTCTAGCTTTCTGTGTAACGGTGATAGTTTCCTGAACAGCAGTGACTTTCAGGCAAGTTGAGAAAATTTCTTGACTATAACTTTGGGTTTTGTGGTACAGAGGTCTATTTTCTTTACTCACAATTGGGTTTCATGGTTTGATACCTAGGTTAGACAGAAATTGTTTGGGGACATTTCATTTCACCTGATACAGTACCTGCTAGGTGAACAGGTATCTGGTATCTGAAAATTAGGTAATTGCTGTTAGTTGCATCCTGAGGAAGGCGAGTTGCATCCTGAATAAGGCCTGCTTTCTGGCAAAGCAGGCATCCTATGAAGACTATTTCCTGTCAGAGGTACTACCCCTCGTGGACATCCCCAGAAACCCCAATGATGAATTTGGGACACATCATATGAAGCCATATAATGGGTGTCCCAATGGAGTTTATGGATGCGGGTTTATCCCATCATACGGCTTCATTATTTTCTCATAAATGTGTGTATTATGTTGACCAGACCACAACACACTAGTAGGTGAAGGGACGACGACGTTTCGGTCCTAATCGGCAATCGACTTGAGAATGGTCCAGGACGAACCGAAACGTCGTAGTCCCTTCACCTTATAGCGTGTGGTCTGGTTAACATACTTTAACCACGTTATTGTGACTCATCGCCTGCATGTGTATATTATATCTTGGTGTCCTTGTAACACGATTGTACACCATATTTGTTTTATGTTTATTTATCCTATGCTGCTCAGAATGTTATTGAAAAGATTTTCATTAATGGATGCAAAATTAGGAGTTGAAAATAGAAAAACCATTGAGTTTAATTTTATCGAAATTCTATATTCAAGTTTCATTTTAAATTTAAGTTCACTAGTCATGGAGCTATTTTAAAAAAATAGGGTAGAGAGGGGTCTTTGGATGAAGGGTACAATTTGACATAATCAGATTCTTATCAGGAGACATCATGTGTATGGTCTGAAGTATGATTTTGCCTTAAATATATGCAGTTCCATATGCAGGCATATATAACACTGGCAAAAGTGAAAGTAAACAAAGCAAATTATAATTTTTTCGTAGTAACTATAATATAATAATCAATGTATCGGGGGACAGGCAGCCAGTGTATACAGTATATTTGTTAGGTTTTATATCGAGGTCACCCCAAAGGTCATTGTACTGACCCTCCCCAGGCAGCAACCCTACAAGAAGCAAACTTAATTCCTGGGAACACAAGGGTGTTACGTTATAGGAAATACACCTAACCATTTCTATCCTGTCGGGGATTCAAAACCAGAATTCCTGATAGTGAGTGAATGAACCCAACGGTACTTCTGTAATGCACAACGGTTTTATCTTTTATTGTAATAAGCGTTTTATTTATTTATCTTGCACAACACTAATACTGCCTTAACAATTGTCATAAGAGGTGTGTATACAGCCATGGAAAATTACATAATTTTTATTTTTTAAGAATTTAGAATAAAAGTAGTAATCTTAGTTTCTTATTTGTTTATTTACAGGACTCAAAAGTATCTCCACAGCACCAACAACTGCAACAGCCGCAGCAGCAACAACTAGTGGTAACGTCAGTAAGTGGAGTTCGGCAGGTGGCACACGTTGCTCCCAGAATTGGTCAGACCTCGATTATCAATGTCCCTCAGACATTGGTGACTAGTAGTGGATTGAACCAAGCTCCACAGCTACAACAACTGCTCACCCATCAACAAATTGGTGTTCATCAGCAACAAAACACGGTTACCCACATTCAGCCTCGTACACTTCAGTTACACCCCCAACTCCAGCAAGTTAAAATACCTCAGTCTATTGGCAAGAGAGTTGTGACCACGGGGATTTCTCAAGTAATACAGCAGCCTTCATTGATACAACAGCTGGTGATACCCAAAGCAGAGACACTCACCACCACATCATCAGGGCAGTGCATTACCGTACCGCATGCTGTCTTGTATAAGACGGCACCCACCCTTACAACTATTACGACGCCCATTCAGAATTTTGACCAGGCTACAGTTGTCACGGGTATTCCAGTTATGTTGGATTCTGATCGTGTACCCCTGGCGAGAGTAGTTAGTTCTGCATCAAAAGCAATGATTGTGCCACAGAAGGGTGAGAAGCGAAATTCCCACAATGCTATTGAGAAGCGTTATAGAAGTTCCATTAACGACAAGATTTTGGAGCTCAAGAATCTAGTTGCAGGTGAAGAGGCAAAGGTATGTAATATACATGCATTTTCAGTACTGTATTCTAATGGGCAATGTCAGTACTTTGTTCTAATGGCTATTTTCAGTAATGTAATGTAATTTTGATGGAATTTTATAGATTGATGATGACTGCATTTGCCTAGGTAACGCACGCATGGTGATAACTACATTTGTCTGGTAATGTGACCACAAAATGAGAGCCGGATTTTTACTCTGTGAATCAATTTATGACAATACCGCTGCCTAAGAGTTGATTATTTTTTTTCATTATTTTGACTATTACACTTGTCAGTGATACAGGTCTATAACTAAGAGGGTCTTCCCTGCTGCCATTTATGTAGCCTGGAACTATGTTAGCCTTTTTTCTATATATCTGCCCTGTACCCAGAAATGACCAAAAAATAAATTGAAGTGGAATGCTGAACTCTGGTGTTCATTCTCTCGGAACCCAAGGTGAAACTTCACCTGGGCCAGCTGCTTTGTTCCTACTTGGCTCCTTGAGCATTTTTTCCCACTTCATCTGTAAACTCTGTTGTTTTCTGGCAGTCCTATTGAGTCTGGGCCTGAAAATTTAATTTTGCACAAACACACTTTGGAACTGTTGGTTTAATGTTTCATGCATTTCCTTTTCATTTTCCGTGACTACGTTTTCCATTTTCAACCTCTGAAATTTATCCTTTACCTGCAATTTGCTTTTAATGAATTTATAGAATACACCTGGTTCTGTTTTACATTGCTATTAGTTTCACAAAAAAAATTGCTGCCTCTCTTCTCGCTGTTGTTTTTCTTCCAGCTGGATTTTAAAGTTTTAAGAGTTTTGTCATATACCGCTTCAGCAGGTAGACAGTTCCATAGGTTTATAACCCTCTGGGTGAAAATTCATCTCCTGTTTTGAGTCCATTGTGGCTTGCTGAGCTTGAAACCCTTGCTCCTAGCTTGTGTTACATCTGACCCTCTGAAGAAATTGTCTGGATCAACATCCTCCAAATTGTTTAATATTTTGCAGATGAGGAGTCACAATAACATGGCTGAAAAATTGACTTGATAATGGTCCAGGACAGACCGAAATGTTGTTGTCTCTTCACTTTCTAGTGTGTGATTTGGTCAACCTGTTCAGTATTTTTAATGTTTTGATGAGATCTGCCTGTCATGCCTGGTTTGCAGTGTTGTTAGCCCTGAGGCCCTCAACCGTTCCTGCTACGACAGTTGACGTGGTTCTGGAATTATTTTTATTGCCTGGTGGTGTTCTTTTTCCCCTGAAGATGAGGTCTCCATGCTTGGATGCGATAGTCCAAGTGGACTGGGAGATGCACCAGAGATTTATGCAGTTGAATATTTACCTTCTATTTGAATCGTTCTTTAGTTGTAAGACCTTACACTAGCCAAACAATTTTATTTACTGATTTTGCTTCTCTGGTTCTTTCTGACCTAGATGTTACCTCTTTCTTTGCAACCAAAACTTATTAGGGACTTACTTCAATCAGCTCTGTTCTGCACCACCTTCGGCTTTGATGCCAATTCTTTTCTGACTTCGTCTAATGTCTGGGTTTTTCTGACTGCTGCAGTTTCTGGCCTTTACTGCTGCTTCTATTATTACTTTCTCCCTGGTCTGTTGTGCATAGGTATGTTGCATATCCTTCTTGCATTGTTCTATTATGTGTAACTACTTCTATCTGTTCTGATAAGAGCTCTATTTTTTATGTTGAAATTCCTTGCATAACTTACTGTAGTCATTCGTGTTAACATTTCCTTTAACTTCTTCAAAAGCTATTTTCAATACTTTTCCTCCGCTAGGGCTTTACATTTGGCTTCCCAGTGATTCCTGTCCTTGTATAATGCTTTGATTTGCCCCTCAAGAGCTAATACTGTACTTTACTACCCAAGTTCTCATTACTGTCCTCCAAATTCCTGATTATTTCCACATGATAGTTTTCATTAATCATAAATTTTGCCAACTTGTCGTGCAAACTGCTCATACCAATACAGTACTGTTCTCGTTAAAGTCACCAAAATCCAGCTCTGACGTTAATGTTCTTCCTCTTGCCAGTGGCCATCCTGGATTTCGTCGTCTGCAACTGTTTAGACTGGCAGCATTTTCCTCATCCAATTTTTTTCACTTCTCCCCTTGCGCATGTGTGTTATTTCAGCAATTTTTCAGTCATTACACATTTAAGTCTCAAGACATCACTGTCATTAACCTATTCTACAATACTTGGGTATTTTAATTATCCTGAAGCTCCTCTGATGCAGGTATTATCTGCATATATGCATGCAACTAATGAGTTTGAGTTAGTTGCTATTGCTTCATGCCTTTTGAGCCTTGTAGTTGTCTGTAAACTGACTTTCTGGATGCTGATGAGGCTGATGAAAATTGTTCCTTGCTTCCTGGCTTACCGCTTCTGGTCCTCGGTAGACCAGCCAGGACTTCTGGAACTCGTATGACCAAGTAGTGGGGAATCATCTCGGCAAGATAGTTTCAAGAAGCCACTGAGGGGCTCCTTGCCGAAAATCTTTCTTTCCTTGTGTATGTCAAGTGGAAGCTTGGTGGGAGGGTCATTGGGTTCATTGACACGTAGGGAAAGATAGCTGGGATGTTCCAATTAGGTAGTTTATATGTTTGCCATTTCAATTTAGTTTACATACTCAATTGCACATAAATCTATTCCCGACACTTAACCCTTCCACAACGCGAGTCATACCGGGATGATTTCAACGTATCTGACCCACTGCGCGAGTCATGCAGGGATGATTTTTAAGTTTATAAATATTAGATCCTTGCTGGCAGCAGCATATTCACAACTGTAGCTAAATTGCATTGAATTTTGATAGACCAAACATGATGCATTGTTGTGAGGGCCTTACTGGACTAGAATGTGGGGAATTTTTAGTACGGTATTTTCTTTCAGTATTGTATACAGATTTTTGTTTGTACATACAGTATAGTGATTAGAGATTCTTAGTGTGGAACTACATAGTCTTCCTAGATTGGTGCCTTCTTTTGATAATTATATATTTACTTAGTGTGTTGTAAATATTTTAATTCATGTTTGTTTTTCAGCTTCACAAATCTCAAATTTTGAAAAAGGCAATTGATTACGTAAGGTACCTGCAGACTCAGAATGCTAGGTTAAGGACAGAGCTCAACACGTACCGAATGCGTGATGGAAACCAGAAGATAACTGATCTCTTAGTAGGGCCCTATACTCCTCCTCCATCGGATATTTCCTCGCCTGCTAGATCACCTCTCTCTGATTCTTCACTGCCTCCATCACCAAAATCAACAAAGTTGGAAGTAAAAGATGAGGTATTTTTGTTCATTTTGAATTTGATTTATTTGGATTAGTTTAAATAATTGTATTTGTAAGTAAATGGTGTTTGTATCAATTCTGCCAGTGATTCCAAATTTCAATAAAATCTAAGTTATTATATATTGTCAATTTCAGCAGATACCATCACCTGGAACCAGTCCACCATACATAACAATGACTCCGACAATGGCGGATTCCTCCCGATTGCTGCTGTGTGCAATGATGTTCACTGTCCTCGTCTTCAACCCCACTGGTTTCTTGAGCACGCATTTTGCTCCGAGCCAGTCTCTGTCATACGACGTTCCTGGAAGAACTATTCTCGAGATGGAACCCGGAGAAAGTTAGTTTCATTGTCTAACTTGTATATTTCATCCTCTGAAATTTTAGGAATTTAGTAGCCATGTGATATTACATTACTCATTATCCATGAAAAAATATTATTTCATTAGCTTTGAATTGAAATTGAAATAAGTTTATTGAGGTAAAATACACACAAAGGGATGAGGTAGCTCAAGCTATTCTCACCCCGTTCAGTACAACGTGTTAGTACATACATAGACACACATCACAAACAGTAAACTTGTTACCATTAGCATTTGCATTAGCTTCTCTCTCAAAAGATTGATATGCCAATGTTGACTTTTCAGGCAGCTTTTCCTTCCGAAGCCTTCTGTTTTCTTCATTTATGGTGTGGATGGTTAATTTTGCCATCATCGCTGTATTTCTTACGAGGATATTTGTCTACGGAGAGCCAGTTATGAGGAGAAAGTCGACCATAGCTGAACATTTTTGGCGTCACCGCAAACAGGCAGATCTCGATATGGCCAAGGTAAATGTTCATGAAATGGATACAATTTAATGAAGAATGTATTAGTTTAATATATTATTATCTTTATAAATTTGGTGAAATCTTGAAGGGGAGAGAAATGCAATACAGTACTTGTACTACACTAATTTGAAGGTGACTTCAAGTATTACAAGAGGACAAGACGCAGTGGTTTTTTTTTTTATTCACCAAGATTTATTTTTATACACTCGCACAACCCGTCCTCTTACTGAACATACTGTACTATATTTTTTTGTGCAATTGAGCGAAAATTGCCATGGTTTAGGGACTTTAAAAACCCCCCTTAGTATTAATGCATTTAGCAACTTGAGTATTGGTGCCAGTCGGTTAAGTGGGCAGCCTAGGTTTTGATGCTTTAAAAAAAAAATTTTTTTTGGAGGTGACATCAAGAGCACCCTGATATTATGTTTTTGAAGTGAATCATGACACAGCAGCATGTAGGATCTGGGGGCCTGACAGCTGCGAGTGGACAGCGCTTCGGATTCGTAGTCCTGAGGGTTCCGGGTTCGATCCCCGGTGGAGGCGGCAAAAATGGGCAGAGTTTGTTTCACTCTGATGCACCTGTTCACCTAGCAGTAAATAGGTATCTGGGAGTTACTGCTGCTACGGGCTGCTTCCTGGGTATGTGTAACAAAAAGGAGGCCTGGTCGAGTACTGGGTCGTGGGGACGCTAAACCCCGAAATCATCTCGAGGTACTGTTACCTCAAGATAACCTCAAGAAGGATTGCTGCACGTGATTGTTGACTCATTTTAAGTGTTCAGCTGTTTGATTTTTGTTCACTATATTTTCACAATGATTGTTGTAATGTATCTTTACAAACAAACTTGCAATGTAATCTATCGTAATGATACTGGAAATAGCGTGTTCCTGCTGAAAAGCAATATAGCCAGTTTTAATGGTTAGGAACATTCTAGGTTTGTACGGCCATCTGATGTTTTTTTTTTTCCACAGTTAAGGACATACTAAGCTAAATGATTTTGGTTTAGTGGAAATGCTAAATGATTGTTTTAGTTTATGGAACTTAGCTGTGGAACTTTTTAGCTGTGGAACACTTTCGCGTTCCACAGACTGACTATTAAGTCACTCATTTTTCTACTGAATGTGTTCCAATGACGCAGTACTGAGTCACTCATTAAAATATTTTTTAAAAATTTAAATTTTATCAGATCAATCTGGTAGTGGTTTTAAAATAAGCGCCTTTAGATAGCACACAATTTGATACCAAAATCAAAGATATAACATGAAACTTGATGTCCAAACGCTTGAAATATTATAAATAGGCCTATGGTCCGAATATTAAAATATTTGTTAAAATTCTATTTACTGTATTGTCCTATTATCTTGGGACTAGTTTTAAAATGCGCGCCTTTTTATTGCGAACAATTTGATACCAAAATGAAAGATGTAACACAAATATTTATGTCAGAACACTGGAAAGATATAAATAAATTTGTGATGATAAGCGTCCAGAATTAAAATATTTGTTAAAAATCTAGTTATTGCTCTATTATTCTGAGACTAGTTTTACAATAATCGCCTTTTTATTGCGAACAATTTGATACCAAAATGAGCGACGTAGGACGAAATTTGATGTTATCAAATTGAACGAGTTGAACATTAGGTTGCAATGTACAAAATGGTGCTCGTTCACGGGTAACTTTAGGCTTTTCTGCTGGGAGGTACTCCAGCCTTTTGTACATTTTATTCATACACATCTGTAGGGAATTTAATTGCGAACACAATGATACCAAAACGAGCGACGTAGCACGAGAATTAAGGTGAGAAAGCTGGAACGAGTATACACATTTGGGTGTCACCGCGCGCTTACCCACACGGAGGGGCTACCTACCCCCTGTCAACCGCGAGTTTCCACGGAGCGCGAAAGTGTTAATGAATTATGGCTAACCTAAATGAGGGCTAAATAATGGAAAGGAAGTATAAATTATATTTAGGTAAAATGTATTTGGTTGAAATTTAAATTAAATACCTTTTTTTCTCTCTTAGGGTAACTATAGCAGTGCCTGTCAACAATATGGTTTATCCCTGATTTCAATTGGACGGCCCTTACCAAGTACTTTAGTAGAGAAGGTGTTTTCTGTCATGTGGCAAGGCATCCGGCAAGTTCTGCAACGCCTCTATTTGGGGCGTTGGCTTGCCAAGCATGCTGGTGGTCTTTTTCTAGAGCCGTGAGTATCTTGCATCAATCTTTGTAATCTGATATGAATTTTTTGTTGGTTGTAATATAGCGATTCTCAGTTTCAAATTGTATTCCTCTTTTAGCTGCCCCGGACTCCTGCAAATCCTCCAAATACATGGTCTTTCCTTGACATTATGGAAATTATGGAAATCTTTTGGGCCCCCGGGAATGATGTACATTTTGTACCTACTAATCAAACCTGGCCATAGGCCTGGCTTGGGAAGTAAAACAACTGCCAGAACCCATTGCAGGTTCATTGTTGTATTTAACATATTGTTGTTAATAAAATAGTGTGTGGTCCTATATTCTGATTAAATTGAGTGTATATGATTATATATTTTATTTACAAAAGTTGATTTCTTTCTTGTAGGTCAGTTCGTGAAGAAATTCAGGAATGTATGTGCGAGTTTTCACACGTGTATCATAGACTGCACAAACTGCATCTCATGGGACACGCATCAGACTCTTCACATCTCCTTGGTCTCTATCTAGCCCTGACAGCCATCAACCTAGCAGAGTGTGGTGGGGTTGCGGGTGAGAATTCCGTAAAATTTTAAGTTGTAAAAATTCAATACTTTTTTATGCCACATTTAAGCCCTGAAGTACAGCTATGATCAGAGACCTCTCTTGCCTGTGCACAAAAAAAAAAAAAATTAGAAATAGTTTATAAAGTTGTAAGTGCAAAAAGTAAGAAATACAAAGGCTATACAATAAATCAAAATTTTATAAACATTTATTTGTATAAAAAATGTATTTATCGTAAGTTACAAATGCAACCTATTAAGATAAACGGTTCACAAATATTGACGCTTTCTATGCATCGGGCTTGATAAGTTAGGCGGCTTCCTTGGGGTTCATTCTTTTTTGGTTAGACTAAAAGATTGGATGTTTTACAGTGACTTATCAAGAGAACAGGCTGCTCACCTGACTTGTCAAAGGGGTTTGGGCTCAATATAGATTTGGAATGTGGTTATTATAGTAGTAGGCACCCATCAGTCTCGGAAGACTATGGAGTTGCACTCTGGCTGTTGGTCTGGAGTGGCCTCTCCTGGGCACAAAGCCAGGGTAGGTTGATACAGAGGAGAAGCTGTTACCCAAGCAGCAGGTATTATAAAATAATAATTTTTGTATCATATGATACAGCAATCCTTTTGTAGATATTTGTGTTAGACATCTTATATGTAACATTTCTATACAAGTGTAAAGGTTGATACACATTGAAAGACTGGCTAGCTTGCGTGCAGAAAATTATATTCTTGTCAATTGTTTTTATCTTTTTTTGCCCAGATTGCATGCATTTTAACCCTTGCACGAGAAGAATAAATATCGGGGCTTTTTTGAATAAACATCAAAGTTCTTAATAGTAACTTTTAAAAAGTTTGTTACAATTAAGAAATCAAGTGTAAAATGCCGTATAATTAAAGTAAAAATTGATCAAGAATGGTGCTGGAACTGGAAGTAGACCTATGCATTTTAATTGGTTGTTAGAGCGATGGCATTACTGTACTTTCAGAGTTGGCATTCTATCTCTGACGGACCAAGTGGTTGGGCACTGTTCCTTCATTCTCCCATCATATTCCAGTTTAGTCTTTAGTCTTATCTCTCCTAAGTGGTCTATAGTAATACTTACAGTACTATATCAGGAGAAAGCAAGTTTTCTCTTATGATTACATTATTTTTAACTTGAAATAATACATATAGTACAGTATATGGGAGCTATTTGGAGGTAGTTAATGTGCAGTATGTGTAAAAAGCAGTAGAAGACTTGCACTGTAGGGGAAAGGGCTCTATAAAATTGTCACTTTCATCCAGCGGTGATGCAGTCTGTGTCGAATAATAATCTTACGGATTTCCAACGGTGACGCAGTTTGCGTCTGGAATTACAATATTTGTTAAAATTCCATTTATTGTTTGATTATTATGGGACTCGTTTTAAAATACATACCTTTAAATTGCAAACAATTTGATACCAAAATGAACGAAGTAGCATGACAATTGAGGTCAGAACACTGGAAAGAGTACATATGTTAATGTGGGTGGGCGCTCCCAGGAGAGCTCATGGGAATCGCCGGGCACAGCTAGGAGTAGGTTGGGGCGTGCGCCGAGAGCGGGAAAGTGTTAACGTTGAAATTTATTGTTATTAATTTTACAGGTGGAGACATGGCAGAAATGTTGGTAACATCTGCTCTCAGAGCTAAAGAATCTCTTCCGGAACGCTGCCGCATCTTGGCTCGTGTGTTGGTGGCACAGGCAAAACGCAGATATTCCGAGACTGACAAGGCTAGTTTTTCGGCTCTTGGCTGGTTGTTTACACCATCTGGCAAACGATTCTTTGTTTCACACAAGTGGTCGTATGATGCTCATAGAGAGTCCATGTTCAGCCAACTTACAGACAAGGCTGATCCATTGGCTTATCTGCTGCTGTTGTATAGGTTGGTTATTAAAATTGTTGTATTATTAGTGAGGCCATTTTAACTCTAGGTTAACTGAATACTGTATACAAGAAACTCGTACATATTTCACATTTTATTAGAATGGTCTTCCCCCAGCTAAACACTTTTAAGCTTTTGGTTTTCTTCCACAATATGAGAAATTGCCGTTATAATTAGACAAAATTAACCTATTTGGGTCACCCCTTCTGAAATTCAGATTTGAGAAAATGCCAACTCTTGGAGGGGGGTGGCTTCGATGAAATCCATACCATGACGTAGAGTAATTTCCAGGAATTTGTATTATTCCATTTGATCATAGGCAAAATTTGATGTATACGTGTGGGAGTGCCCAATCAATAAGGAAGATTTGTTGGCCATGTTTAACATTTAGTCTGTTTTAATGTGGCTAATACTTGTCCCACCAGTGTCGTATATGGCTAATACTTGTCCCATCAGTGTTGTATATATCATTGCAACATTTAAGAAAACAAAATTTAGTAGTAACATTTTTTTTTAGTTTTCACTTGTATTAAAGCATTATTTATTTTTAATCTTGTCCTTGCATTGTAGAGAACATTTACTAGAGCGAGCAATAACAACCCTGGTGAACCCTGGCAATAAGGCAGATGATGTGTGTGAGGAAAATGCGCATCGTCGCACCCAAACTTCGGATGTATTAGAATACATCCATCTCTTGAATGAGACGTACAATGGCTCTGGAACTTCACTTGGTATTTTTTGTCGTGATGAGGTAGGTTATAGTCGCAGCTTTGTCATTTTACTATATTGTTTTAAAATTTGACGAATGGGCTACTTCACAAATAAAATAATAAGGCAATTATTTTATTTGTGAAGGCGATGAGTCACAATAACGTGGCTAAAGTATGTTGACCAGACCACACACTAGTAGGTGAAGGGATGATGACGTTTCGGTCCATCCCTGGACCATTCTTAAGTTGGTTGTGAATACTGAAAGATATACTGTACAGTATAAGTATATAAGAAAGAGCATGGAAAAAAATGAGAATCTTCAAATAACTTGGTTATTAAAACATAAAATAATGTACAGTACATACAATGAAGTGCCAATAATTCAGAAGCTTTAACAATTCTAAAACAGGTTTGTTAATGTATCAAGATTTTAAAGTTAAAAATGGTGACCCAAGCATTCAAATCTGCATCAGAAATATGGTTCAATTCGGTATTGGGATACTGGTTAATAACTTCATTAAAATATCTTACCATATTATGGCCTTGGTATTCCTTGAGAGAATGGGTTGAAATGACAATTCTGGCTGAACACAAAGAAATCACTATAGAAATCACCTTTTTATATATATATATCAATGAAAAGATCGATTACGACAATATGGGAGATTTAAACCAATGTTATAATTACTGCCAGATGCTTGGCATTTTTCTTGTGTTTTTGCTGCTTAATTAATCCAGTAACATTTTTAAATTTTCCTGTAATTATTTTTTTACAACGGTTTTGCACCGTCTTTAAATGATAAGAGGTAGATGTGCATTCTAGTTAGATCAGAAGCAATAAGGGTTCAAGGACCGAATCTCTTGAAACACAGCCATAGTCTCGCATTTCCTCTTGTGACCACTTTCTGCCTGTCGGGTATATCAATACTCGTTTCGGAAAGTTCCTTAATTTAACCTGCCTTTTCATTTTGTATACTAGTCATACCATAGGGAATATATGAAATCCCATTAGCTGTGATACCTTAACCTCTAGTTATTGAAAGACCAGGTCAGTGCTCATTTGTCTATAGCAGTGTAAATTTGGTGGTGCTTTTAATTTCACTAAAACATCAGATTTTGTAATGTGTGATGGTGTCAGATTTGTGTACATTGTATTTTGACCCGCGACAATTCTTAGTTACAATCGACTTGATAATGGTCCAGGATGGACCAAAATGTCGTCGTCTCTTCAATTTCTAGTGTGTGTGGTTTGTTCAACTTAAGAGATTTGACTCGCCACACTAAGGCTGTATCCAGGATTTATGCTCGGGGATCACATAGTCCATCCATAATTGTAACAAATTAAGACGTAATTAATTTTTATAAATTTGACAAAGCATAGTTGATAAATGTCTTTATTAGTACAGTACAGAAATTAACATAAAAAAACCTGAAATTTGTAAGTTGGTTTAGAGTAAAATAAAAAAAATATATATTCTTGTATATGTAATTTTTTTTATTTTTTTATTTTTTTTTTTTTTTTATAAATAAATTTAAATAAAATTTTGTGGCAGGTGTGCTGCTGGTGGGGTTCATTGTTTGAAGTTGTTGCACACTGGCTGCTGGGTGATGATGACCAAGCAGAATCCCTCTACTCCACAGTGGAGAATGTTCCCGAGGCTCTGAAAATTTCTGACGATCCTTTGCCAATGGCAGTGTTGTATGCTGCCAGGTGAGTACCTGGTATTGATGTTATTCTTGTTTGGTTCCCCCCCACCCCATTTTAGTTGGTTGGCAGCAGCAGTTATGGGTGGTTCGTGGGGAATGTAAATGGGTATTTGTACAACACTAACACCAGTCAGAATTGCCTCAAATTAACCAATAAATTGCGGATAAAGGCTTCCAGTTTAACACAGATTGGAATCGCAGCTTGGTAAGAATTAAGCCCGGTGTTAAGCCCGGACCCCTTCTCAACACCCAACTGCACCCTCTCCAAGCCCACAGGATAGATAAACATATTTGTAACAATCTGTTTATTTAAAAAAAAAAACATCCCCGACAGTCATAACAAATGATCCTGCCTTTTGACATTTACTCTAAGATCCAGTACTCCTGTTTGATAGAAGTAAGGATTTACACCTATATACAAGGCAAGAATTAACACTGGTTAAACAATAACTGAAGAACATTAACACGTGTACACCTGCACACAATCTTCTTACGGGTCACTCTTCCTAAATAACACCGAGTGAGCTGTAAGTGGCATTTTAAATTGAAAGAAATAAACATGAACATGGTGGCAGAAACTAGGATAGAACAAGACAGAAAAAATGTTGGCATAACTGACACAAGCTTCCTCACAGACTGCATGACCAAATTAAAACTGCTTGCCTCTCCAGGCAGCGTTCTTTAAAAAAAACTCGTACACTAACCATCCACATTCTTTAATGTGTTATGCCCAAATACTGTACTTGACCAGTCATTAAAATAACTATCCTACTGGCTGCTTACTATTCGACCACCAAGTACAAATTCTTAAATACAGCCAGTAGTATACATACTACGACTACTTGGTCATAGTATACCACCAGCACTTAATCATAACCATAAAAACAAAGGCTTCTATACATTTTTAGAATAGGTTCACCATGAATAAAATGGCCACTTCAAAAGTTATATGGAATAGTAACACTTCCAATGAGTTGTGTGTGCATGAGGTAGCCATTACTTTATTCGTTTATTAGTTAGTTTTGTACCATTTAATTAAATTCTCGTTTTATTAGTACTGTATTTCAGTATTTAATAAATGATGAAATTCAGTGACCCCATGGTCACTCCTCTTGTAAATTATATTATGTTCATAAATATGTTGGTGGGGGGGGGAGATGATGTATTCTAGTTTTAAGAACCGTGTTTGCAAGAAATACTAGCATAGAGAAACAAGGATTCCTTTCTTGATTGCCTGCAATTTAAAAATAATTGTATTTTGAATATTTACTGAAACAATTGCCTTTTCCCAGAGCACGACGTCAGCATGGTCACAGTTCTCCGTCTACGGTCCTCCGTCTATGTGAGCGTGCTGGCTCTGCACTGAGTGACTCAATACATCAGGCTTCGTACAAGCAACCAAACTCAATGGTCCAGGTTTGTTTCTCTTATTTTTGACATTGGGTAGGAGCTAGTTTGGGATTAATGAAGTACATAAAAAAAATGGAAAATATGATCAATAGAGTGCGATGCCTTTCATGTTCCCTAGACATAGAATATGTCCATAAAGTATGTACAGTCAATGCAGCTTGTCCTTGTAAAGAATGTCACTTTTCGCTCGTATGCATCAAATAAGGCCAAAAATTGTCGTACTAGAAAATGGAAGCGGCTCGCAAAAGTGATGTCTCCGGCGCAGGGGTTTCTGCTCTTTCGGTTCTGGTGGTTGGTTTGTTTGGTTGCAGCCTTCTTTTCTGGCAAAGAACAAGACGGCTGCTTTCCAGAGGGATCCTTGGATCGTTGATGCTTGGTTAGTCAGGCTGGGGATGCGCTTTGGGCTTATCTGGTTTCCCTCGTTCCCTGTTCCAGGGCTTGGATCTCCCAGGTCATCCACAGGATTATTTTAGTCTAGCCAGCCTGCAGTTTATCCTCGTGCCCATGACGTTAGGAAGTTTGCTGCATTGGCTGCCGTGTTTGGCAACATGTCTTGGCCTGATATTCGGGCGCAGGGATTCTGGAAGTTGAACAGGGTCCTGGCTGCCCATTATTTGATTATCCTGGCTGCATTCCTGTGTTGCTTTGGGTTGCAGGTTGTAGCCGGTTGTCACGCCTTCAGGTTGAGGAGTGTGTGGCAGCTGCCTCCTGGGTAAGTCCCTCTTTTCTTTATCTTTGTTTATGTAGCGCCATAGAGCCAAAGGGACTCCCCACAGAAAACCAGCATTGAATGTAATTAAAGGCCATTTTCTGGGTGAGCCCTGGAGGCTCCCTGGCAGCCCTCCCTCCCTCCGGTTGGCGATTTTTCGTGTTTGATGCTTAGCTGGGGGAGCCAGTCGGCCGAGCGGACAGCACACTGGACTTGTGATCCTGTGGTCCCGGGTTTGATCCCGGGCGCCGGCAAGAAACAATGGGCAGAGTTTCTTTCACCCCTATGCCCCTGCTATCTAGCAGTAAAATAGGTACCTGGGTGTTAGTCAGCTGTCACGGGCTGCTTCCTAGGGGTGGAGGCCTGGTCGAGGACCGGGTCGTGGGGACACTAAAGCCCCGAAATCATCTCAAGATAGCTTTTGAACTGGAGTACTGGGTAGCCGGCACGGGGAGGGTAGGACTGCATGGACGAGCTGCGCGGCAGTGGAGTGTGACGTTTGCTTGTTTCCTTGGGATTGGAGGGAGGTCTGCCTCTGTTTGGTTTTTCTTTGTACTTTTCTTACCATGTGGTGTTTTTATTATGTCTACCTTTCTGGGTGCCTAACCCAGGTAGATGGCAGATAAGGAAAACTCCCAACCACGGGGGTTCCAGGGTCATTGCTACCTGCAACCTGAGGGGGCCAGGCTCTGGCTCGTGGTCCCCGGTAGGTCGAACTCTATAGACTAATGCCCCGGTCTAATATATCACACATGAGCCCGATAGCTCCAGGGAGTCTTCCAAGGCTCACCCAGAAAATGGCGTTTCATTACATTCAACACTGGTTTTTTCTTTTTGGCATGTACTGATAATGTCCGTTGTAACCCTTGGAATGTACAAGGGGTTAATGTTTTAAATGTTTATGCATGTCTAGAAACCACTGTCAACATGGGACTTGCCTCTGACAAGGATGCATTGTAGTTGCATTGCAGAGCCATTATATTGCAGTGCTTCTGCATTGCTTTCCTTGAGAGTTGGCTTCAGCAACAGATCTACATGATAACATTTCGAAAATGTACAAAAAAGTAACCTTAGTAATATATGGGAACTGTTTTATAGTACAGGACTTCTGCATAATTAATATTTAATTTTATTTTTGTAGAGTGTTCAACTGATAGTGGTGGACTGGCTCCTTGGCGTGCGAACCGTCGTGTGGGAGGGGGAGTGTGTTGCCGACTGTGATACGTTGACAGTAGCACCAGCACACGTGCTTCAGGGATTCCAACATGATTTGGCCTTGCTGCGGAAACTTGTTCAGCATATTCCTGTAAGATGGATTCTTAAATTTAGCTTGGTCTATACATGAATTTATTTAATGTTTATTTGTGAATATTGTCTGTGTAGATGCATGATTTATGAAAGAGAAAGTTTCAAATGAATAACCTGTGCAATCATCGCTTGTTTATAGGGTGTACTTGCTCGGGTATTCCTACACGAAGCAACTCTGCGAATGATGGCTGGTGCCTCACCTGCTAGAACACAACAGTTGCTGGATAGGTCACTGAGGCATAGATCCAACAAGTCATCTGTGATTTGTGGAAAAGGTGGGTATTTTATACATAAACAAAGGTTCTTTCTTACACAAAATTTCTCATCTTTAGAACATGATCTCATCCCAAACTTGGCCTGCATGCTTTATAAATCTATTCTCACAGCATTATAACAGTGTTTTCTACCCAAACAGATAAGAACCTCAATGGTTTCACCGGCGATCGAGAACATGCTACGGCATTGATGTTGGCCTGCAGACACCTTCCATCGCCTCTTCTTTCTTCTCCAGGTGAACGAGCAGGGATGCTGGCAGAAGCAGCCAAAACCCTTGAAAAAATAGGGGATAAAAGAAGACTTCAAGACTGTTACACTCTTATGAAGAGCCTTGGTAATGGAGTGTCTTCATATGGTTAAGTGTAATTATTTTTCCGTCTAACTTTTATGTACAGTATTTTCAGAATGGAATAGAGGTAAAAATAATCGCTTATTACTGTTATCCCGGTATGAACATGTATCTGACATTTTAAACATGTTAAAGAACATTTTCTTATATTAGGAATGAGTTAGGATTTGTGTTTGGTGGAGAATTACATTTAATGACCAAAGAAATTAAATTGTGAATAATTGTACCTGTTTCACATAGTGTTAGGCATTTGAATGTATATAATGTATATTATATTTTTTAACTTTCAAGAGAGCATATTTATCCTACAACAGTAAAATTATCATACACCAATACTTGCAGTATTCAATTGTTTATGCAAAATATTCACTGTCATTGTGATAAACATATTCTACCTTAAAAAAAAAAAAAAAGAAACACTCCAGTGTCGCCTTGTGGTGGTGAGGGGGCTCGTGTACGACTCCCTGGGGCCGGTGAGGGTTACCTCGCTTCACCTCCCTCGCCTGGTGTTGTATACACTTGAGTACACCTGTATGGATCTGTAGGGAGGCAAGGTCAACAGACCTCCCTGCCTCTGCAGTAGATGTTGGAAGTTTGGACATAGTCTCTTTACTGAGACTTAGTTTGGAATGCTCTCTTTACTAAAAATGGAAATACAGTAGTTAAAATTGATATAATAAGTCTCTTGTGTGTCAACTGATGTTTCAACACTAGCGATGCACTAACGTCCCCATAATAAAAGTATTTGAGTGATCAGGAGTCAGGTCACTAGATTCATAGAAACCAATGACCTCCACAATCCAGGCCAACATGGATTCATAGCAGGAAGATCATGCCTCTCACGGCTACTTGACCGTTACGACAAAATAACTGAGGCATTGGAAGAAAAACAGAATGCAGATGTTGTATACACAGACTTTGCAAAGGCATTCAACAAATGTGACCATGGAGCGATAGCACACAAAATGGGTATAACTGGTAAAGGTTATACCCATTTACCGGTTATTCCCATCGACTTCATTTTATATGCTATCGCTCCATGGTCACATTTATCGAATGCCTTTGCAAAGTCTGTGTATACAACATCTGCATTCTGTTGGATATCCACTAGGGAGAGTCCTGCCTTAATCAGGATATTGGATGTCCACTGGAGAGAGTCCGGCCAGAATCAGGATGTTGGATGTCCATTTGATGGAGTTGTACTTGAATCGGCATGTTGTTTGTCCTCTGTTGAGAAACCTGCCCTCATTATGAGAAACATATTGGATATGTAAGGATGAGGGGCATCCTACCTCATCTTCAGGATGTAGAATACCCACAGGCGTAACCAGGATATAGGAGTTCCACCGAGGGGAATGGTTCACGAACCGTCAGACTATGTAACTGCTCATGGTGCTAGAACCATCAGACTATGGAATTATTTATGGTGCTAGAACCATCAGACTATGGAATCATTTATGGTGCTAGAACCATCAGACTATGGAATCGCATATGGTGCTTAAACCATCAGACTAAGAAATTGCTTATGGTGCTAGAACCATCAAACTAAGAAATAGCTTATGGTGCTAGAACCATCAGAGTATTAAATCGCTTATGGTGCTAGAACCATCAGAGAATTAAATCGCTTATGGTGCTAGAACCATCAGAGTATAAAATTGCTTATGGTGCTAGAACCATCAGAATATTAAATCACTTATGGTGCTAGAACCATCAGAGTATTACATCGCTTATGGTGCTAGAACCATCAGAGTATTAAATCACTTATGGTGCTAGAACCATCAGAATATTAAATCACTTATGGTGCTAAAACCATCAGAATATTAAATCACTTATGGTGCTAGAACCATCAGAGTATTACATTGCTTATGGTGCCAGAACAATCAGATTATGGAATAGCTTATGGTGCTTTATGTGTAACACCGTAAATAGTGTTGTTTAATATTTTACATACAATGAGAGAGTCACACAGGATATTGGTGGTGCTAGGCAGTCGGTCTTAGCAAATCAAGTCACATCTTTTCAAGTGTTAATTGTTCACGCGTTGATTAGAGGTCAGGTCAGATCAGGGACCTCGCTCTCTGCTAAGCTTAGGTCTTTCAACATATGTGTTGAAAGACCTAAGTCTGGTTGGTGCTGAGACACCGGAAGTACAGCAGAAAAGTCAGCCCCAAACAGCGCCAGTGAACCGGACAAATGTGTTGGTAAAAAAAGTCGCCTTTAATTCATCAGGCGACAGACAGCCACACCAGCACTCAGGACTCCGGCAGTGACAGTGTAACGGTGAGTGAAGTGGTTACTGGGGCTCAGAAAGGTGGCCATAATGGTATTGTCAAGGTGGTGTGGGCTGAAATAAGTTTAGTTGGTGAGTTCTTACGAAATCTTGAGCAGAGCATTGAGTCCATTGAGGCAAAATTAAACATTCAGAAGAAGGTAAAGGAAAGTAACAAAACAGTAGTTACGGAAAATTAGGAAATAGTGGTCGAGGACAATAATGAAACAATGAGTGATAAAATGAAGGAAAGTGAAGTATGTAAATGATGGTTGGGGGCCAATAATGGACGTCAAGGACCTGAAAAAATACTCGAGAAATGCAATGGTGCTTTTACCGGTGAAATTGGGAGGTGGTGGAAGACATTATACAATGAATGACAATCATTTAATGAACTTCTCGGGGATGAATTAGAACGCAATTTTTTTAACAACGGATCACCCTGGACTGAAAATGTTGTCATGGAATGTTAATGGATTGAAAAACAGAGTTACATATGTTTTCATTGTTGTGTGTTGGGAAATTAATATTGATGTTGTAGCTCGACAGTAGACAGAAGACATTAAATATCTATAAAGGGTTTCACCTTTTCGCCACAAGTATCATAAGTGGGACGTCGATTTATGTCAACAACTCCATACCAGCAGAGTTAATAGAACCACCGTCAAAAACACAAGGTATAGAGAGTGTGTGTGTTAAATTATCATTAAGGGAAGGGGAATTTATTGTAGTTAATTTTTATGTATCCAGGAACTGCTTCGACCCTCACTATCTACCCGACTGCATTTATACTAATCCTTCACTGATCATTGAGGACCTTAATGCTCGGCACACAAGCCTTGGGACAGTGGGACGTATTAATACTAATGGGGTCAAGAGGTTACAGTTTCTACAAGATCATCCAGATACCTGTCTCTTGGGAAACACTGAACCAGTTCACATCAGTGGAGAATGACTTGACTATGCCTGCATTTCAAATTCTCAGGGGATTATGGGGATTGCTCAGGTTGTTCGAGAACTACTTAGTGACCACTTTGCCTTGTATGTTGAATTGCCAATGGGGAAAAAAACAAGTCCACTTTCGAAAGAAAATATTAAATATTGTAAAGAAAAATTATTTTATTCAAAATACAGAAGATTGGTATCAACAATACCGTTGATACCAATACTCTATGCGTTGATAGCTTTTACGAGGACATAGTTGAGAACATAGATAAATTAGTACAGAGGGAAAATAACAGGGGCAGGGGAAGCAAGACACATGGGCCTAAGAAATTTAAATATTCCAATGATCAGCAAGTTAAGGGGTGGGAGAGAATGCTACGGAGTGCACACAAAGAATTGTTAAAAATGGAATGAGGGTTTAAGGGAAAAATTACAATGTTGGAAGTGGCTAGGGAATGCAGTCAGGTAAGGATGGAAGGAAGCACAGGATAGATACAGTACTGGCAAGACTTTGCTCAGTCCATTGGTAATACTAAGAACCTTAAAGACTATGGAGACCAGTAAACAAAATCAGGGGGTGTAAGCCCAAATTCATAGCTCACTCAGATCCAGGGAAGGTTGCTAATGAGCTAGTAGATAAATGGGCAAGTGCTGCTGGTATGTAGTCCTTATCTGAAGACACGAAAAACACCATTGATTCGTGGGAAAATATTAGAAGTGGAGTAAATTTATGTGCTTTAAATACAGGATCAGTAACATGCACTGAGATAACTTACGATGAGCTATTTGATGCTATAAAAACTGGTAGCTCTACTACTCCAGGAGAGGATAGAGGATAGAAGGATAGATAGATATGAAATCCTTAATTATTTAGCTGGTATGGAACCTAGTCCCTTACTTCATTTGTTTACATGAGTTATAGGGAAGGAAAGTTACCAAGAAAATGGAAGGAGGCTGTCATCATTCCTATACACAAATCAAATGGCGGTTACAGGCCTGTATCCTTAACATCCTGCTTTTGTAAAATTACAGAAAGAGACTTGTTAAATAGGCTACTCTACCTCGTAGGAGATAACATGCCCAATAACATCTTTGGTTTTATCAAGGGCAAAAGTACTGCAGACTGTCTCAAAGTGTTTGTCTAATGTGAATGACAATTGTAGAGGTTTTGTTGATCTACAAGGAGCATTTGATAAAGCCAATTGGGAAGTAATCTTTTACAAATTAGCCAATCTGGGAATAGCAGGGAGTTGGCTACATTGGATACGAGATTATCTACAGGGGAGAAAAGGTCAAGTATATTACCAAGGATACATGTCTGAGGAAAGGAGGTTTCAGTTAGGTACCCCCCAAGGGGGAGTTTTAAGTCCCACCTTATTCAATGTATTAATGAACAGACTAGCATCAGAGATGTATCCTCCAGGGGTCACGACAATCATATATGCTGATGATATTCTTATACAAGACACTGCTGGTAACATAATTCAAACTGCTCTTAGCATACTTAGTACAACCTGTCACAGGTTAGGCTTAGTTATAACTGCAGACAAAACCAAATATGAGTATAGGAAACGAAGAAATATAACACTAAATGGTAAGGATCCGAGTCATGTTCAGAAGTAGTAGGCATCCATCAGTCTCAGGAGACTGGAGTAGCGCTCTGGTTGTTGGTCTAGAGTGGCCTCTCCAGGGCGCAAAGCCAAGGTAGGTAGATACTGGGAAGAAGCTGTCACTCATGCAGCTTGGGTGACTATGCATGTACATACATGTACAAGTATCTGGTCATGTATGTTGGATACACATGCGAGAGTAAAAATGCTGAAATAAATCATATCAGCACCTTATGAAAGGGCCACCTTCATCCTCTAAAGGCACTAGCATTTTCTGGTATAAGTGTTGGGGTACCTATCTGGAAATCCCTCCATTGCAAGCTGCATCAAATTCACAAACAAAACCCAAATCTTATCAAGCAGAGCTACACTAGGAATGAAACAAGCATTGTAAAGTAAGTCCCTTAACATGTTAAACATACTCGACACATTCTCGTGTGATATCTACATGTACAAAATCTTGTTCCTAGATGCTAATCTTGATTTGAAACTTTTCCATGATAGGAGTAACAAAACCCATGAGCACCACACCAGAAATAAATCTCTCTGATATTCCCAAAACTTAGACTAAATCTGTTCAAACACTCCATGCAAATAAAAGGGCCCAGTCTTTGGAACTCCCTGATGAATTAAAAAATTGACCAACCCATGCCCTACTCAAAAGTAAAACCAAAAAGTATCTAATTTCATCCTCATTGTTTCCTACTTTGTGCTTCAAACTCTATCTTGAACTACCCACTTCCCCAATATTAGTACTTAAGACATATAACCTTACCAGTGTAATCATCTCTGTCAACTTATATTGTAATTATTTGCTAATTTAAAATCTTGCTACAATGTATCTTTTCATCTTACCTGATACAGTATGTTAAATTAAGGACCTGCCCAAAATGCTAAGCGCATTGGTGGCTTTCCAAGAATGTAAAAATACAGTACCAATCTTATATAATCTCATCAACCCATTGTACCTTCTTGCAAATAAATTATTATGAACATTAGCAGCATAGGAACTATGAGCATAATTGACATAAGTACTGTACTATGATATCCCGAGGACAGGTTGTAAACTCACGTTGGACTCTTTACCAGAGCCTGTGCTCCTTTTGGGTGATTTTAACTGTCGGCATGCCTTCTGGGGCGGTGATCTGATGAATACCTGTGGCCGCCTTCACGAACCTTGCATTCTGTCTTCCGTCTTTTTCTGAATCCTGGTGAGCCACCAATGTTGGTGCCCACTCTTGCACCCTTTCCTGTCTTGATCTTTCTCTGTTCTATTTATTTAGCGCTCACCTGGAGGGTTCTTGACCTCCATAACAGTGACCATTTCCCCATTCTTGTATCCTCCTTTTCTTTCCACCCTCTTTCCTTTCTTAAGTGGCAGTTTGATAAGGCTAACTGAAATCTAATCACCCTCCATGCTATTCTTTCTGACCTATCTGATCTGCCTCTCCCTCATGCTCTCCTATTTCATGACGCCTTATTCGATGCTGCCCTCCAATCTATTCCCTGTTCTACCTCCCGAGGGACAGGGAATTGCATTCCCTGGTGGAATTCGGACTGTGCTTGGTCTGTCCGCTCTAAGTGGGCAGCCTGAAAAAGACACCAGCACTGACACACCTGATTCTATTATTTTGTTTTGGAAGACGAGTCCATATGGCTAGGCGTGAGCTGGAAATCATGTATCTCTAGTCTAACAGCCAAGACCCCCTCTCCCTCGGATCTGGAAGAAAGTCCACAAGATAGCGGGTAAATGTTTCACCTGTCCTTTACTTCCATGGTTCTGTCGTAGCAGATCTGGTGTCTGTCACAAATGAACTTTCTCAGTTTTTGACTGTTAGCTCCTGTTCTCATCTTTCTCCTAATTTTGCTGCTTGCAAACCCCTTATTGAATCTTATTCCTTCGCCTTTTGCACCCATGCACAGCTTTCCTATAACTATCCCTTCTCATTATCAGAATTCTAGTATGTCCTGACCTTCTGCAGTTTTACAGCAGCAGGTGCCGATGGCATTTATTATGAGAATTTATAATTTGCCTTCTTGCACCTTTTAGTGTTTACTGAACATTTATAACAATATTTGAGAGTGGGTCCCAGAGGACTGGGATGAGGTACTGTAGTTGTTCTTCCTGTTCGAGAATCCGGTACCCGCAAGACTTTCCCTTAGAATTTCTGCCCCATTGCGTTTGACCATACATTCAAAAAGTTTGCAATGTAAGTCTGATGTGATTTCTAGAACATTATCATCACCTCTTCCCTTCTCACTTTGGAATTCCTAAGTGTTGCAGCACAACTGATGTACAGTGCTAGTGGCCTTGGAAGTCTACATTCATTCTGCCTTTGCTGCGATGACCTCTGTTGTTGCCATCGTTTATTATCTAGAAAAGGCTTATGACATGATTTGGAGATATCATATTCTATCCCAACTCCATTCTTTGGGCCTTCATAACAATCTCCCTCTTTCTTAAATGCTTCCTCTCCAGCCATTCATTTAAAGTGAGACTTGAGAGCTCTTTCTCCGACTCGTTTCAACAATACAAATGAGTTCCCCAAGGTAGTGTCCTGAGCAATACTCTTTTTCCTGGTCAACTAAGACCAGTGCTATTCTTACTCAGCAGCAGGTCATTCTTTGTTCCCTTCTGTTGCTATACGGTAGTTCTCTTCTATATAGAAATTCTGCTAAACTTTTGGGGTTGATCTTTGACATACCATTGTCTTGGTCTGCCCATATACCTTGCCTCCGAATTAAATGTGATTAGCTTAAAGTCTTCCACTATGACAAAGGAGCGCTGATGACGAAAGCAATTGATGAAGGGCATACAATGTAGCATATAATTCAGCCATGAAGATGCTAGCCGGCACATATAGGTCTGGAAAGACAACCGAGTTTCCAACACCGTCGGCAGATTTGGACCCATCTGTGAAGAGGGCAACAGAATGTGAGTGCGAAGAAAAATGTTCAAGGAAAAGGTGCTTTAGAACAAGAGAAGGGGTAGAAGTCTATCACATGGGTAAAAGACTTGCAAACCTTCACAAGTGGGACCCACCGACACGATGAGAGTCAAAATGAACTGAAAGGGAAGATTATAAGCGAGACATTCGAACAGAAAAAGGAAGGTGGTCAAAGGTAACAAAGCGACTGAGAGGGCAACAGCCAAAGCAAGGTAAATAAAAGGGAGAATGAGGATGCTGCAGAGGCCTCAAGAAGTAACGAAGGTAGTAACAATTTCAATGATCCTGGAACAGCAAGATGTCCATTTTATCATAAAAGCTCTGGACAAAAGGCATCAGAGTTGAGGCACAACTCAGCATGGTGCAGAGCATCAAGACTGCATTACCAAAGGAGAGGCAGAGAAGTAGGCAGGGCAGCCATAATCCAGTTTAGATTGTGCAGGTGAAAAGTGCAAATAGAGGAGTATATGTATCAGCTTTCCAGGAAGTATGAGACAAGACCTTAAGAGCTTGAGAGCATAAAACTCTGAGGTAAAAGATGGGGGCAACCAAGACAAACGAGTGTCAAAGATTAACCCCAAAGTTTAGCAGAATCTTTATACAAAAGCCAAGGAATACCACCTACCAGGGCAGCTAGGGAGGTAGAGCATTGTCCAGTGCAGAAGGGTGCATTGTCCCAAGCAGTGCTCCTCTTTTTTAATGAGAGTCTTACTCGGCATACATTCTCCCACGCTGGTGCAAAGACCTCTTTTCTCCCTTTGGCCTCAGCCTGGACACCCAACCATCCACCAAGGGGAGCCCCCTCCAGCAGGAGGTCCACTGACCCCAAAGAGATCCCTATGGGTGTGTACCCACAATACATACAGCACACGGAGAGGGAAGCCAAGGTAACTCTCACCGGCCCCATGGAGTCGTACGTGAGATTCCAATCCTTTAGCGGAGTGGGGAGACTCCTCTTTATGCTCCGTCTAGTAGACGGAGCATGAAGAGCTAGATTTTGCTCCTCTATAAACTCATTAGATAAGCACACAATCCATAGATTATTATACAAGTGCAGCTTGGGAAATTATAAGATGTAGAACAAGAATGAACAGTTTATGCACAAACAATACTGTATAATTATTTCCATAACAAACCAACTCAAAACCAAAATGGATAGGACATTAAAAGCCTGTTCAGTGCAAATTATTTTTATTATTTTTGCAATAATAATTATTCCTTAAAACATTTCCTGTCTCATTAAGCTGATCATAGAGGATCAAGAGTATCACAAGGAATAACTGACACACACACACACACACGCCGCTCTCTACAAGTGCTTCAGGCGTGACCCTCATCAGCCTCTCCCCCATCCACAACTCGTCCCCCAACCCACCCTAATATCCTCCCTTAACCCACCCCATTATCCCATATTTCACCTTTTCCCTTAAAGCTCAAGGATCAAAGTGATATTTTTTCCAAAATCAATCCCACCCGCCTTAGGACTACAAGTCCCTGTAGCCCTAGGAGCAACAGGAAGCAGTTATGTGTAAATATGGAATGCCAGCTGTCTAGTTACACCAATATAACAGTCAATAATGCCCTATATTTAAACTCTGAAGACTTTCTGCCTAGATGGCTTCACACATTCAAGACAATGTTATACCATAATGTAGTTAAAATTTGACTGGTGCACTAAGCTGATGTGTGAGGATTGCAGCAGTCCCACACACACTCACATTGTTGCCTGCTGCTCATTGTGTTGGTGGGGGAAGGCCATAATGTGGGACAGGTAACACATGGCAGAAAAGAGATTGGCTCACTCACTAGGGTGGCAGGATTAATTTTGGTCTGCTATTGGTGTGGGTGACAGCTTAAGACTTCCCTAACTCTCACTGCTACACAACCATGACTACCACAGCTATAGGATACATGACTGCTGTGCCCTGGCCATCACCCTACACCATCACCCACTTAATATTTGTCTACACTCTCCGTACATATCACAAGTCGGAAAAAAGTAAAAGGCTTGTCGTCTGCCTTTAATAGCAGTAGTGACAATGCCACTGATTCACTCCAATTGAAAAGCACACTGCTTTTATCAGTAAAATCAGTACTGTAGTTTTAACATAGTTCAGGAAGGCATGTGGACTGTTTCATCGCCATCCATCAAGACCAAATTATACGAATCTGTTAACTCTTAACAAAGTTGAATTTTATAGACGAAGTAATGTCATCATAAGAACACAAGTTTTTAGAAAATGCATTAATATCTGGGCTATAGGGATTTTATCATGCAGTTGACAGAGGAACAAGTACTGCTTACTTTTTACTTCCAAAATATATTTTGCTAAATTTAGTGCCACAATTTTGGCAACAAATGAAACTTTGGGAAAACCAATCCTGAGTTATAAAGCTTAGGAAGGCGATGCTTAAGATGGCGAGTGTGAACCTTGGCGGCTCCTGCATGCTCCAGGTATGCACCAATGTTGCCTCCTCAGGCTCCCCACAATTCACCGTCACAACTTGCCTCATCTCGACCAGGAGATGCTCAAGAGGCCTCGACCAGGCCTCCTTGACCAGGAGGCCTGGTCGAGGACTGGGCTGCGGGGACGCTAAGCCCCGAAATCATCTCAAGATAACCATCTCAAGATCTATCACAATCTGTAACATCACTTTTTATCCTGTAAACATTGCTCTGGGAAGCTGTAAAAGACAGATTCACAATTTATGATATGCTGGCTGTCTTTCATAGCAAGATGCATAAGAGCTGTGAGCTGCCCTGGGCTTATAAAGCACACTAATATTGGGGCTCACACCTAATGCTCCACAATATTCATGCCAGGGTTGTGACTTCTTACTACTAACATCACCATAACTCTGCATTATATACATCTCAGTCAAACTGATAAAAGGAATATACCTGTCATCAATAATAATATTTCACTAGGCAAACAACATCAGCATATACATTCTAATATATTCAGCATATCACTCCAGCAATCCTTGCCTGTAAGATCTCTTAATTAGAAATTGATCTCAACCTATTAAACGAGATAAAAATAAATAATTACACAGTACATAATTCACTAGGACAAATAAATTCCCTGCAACAGCCTGGTCTAGGAGCAGTTTGGTTATGGCAAGAAGAGGAAGGTTGTGACAGTAAAAGATTACCAGGTTATGCTTGTCGCCACTAACTCCAGGGGGGACTTTCTTCAAAATCCATAAAAATTGTAAGTCGGCAAGAATTTGTACAAGTGCCAGGATAAATAACAAAAATAGTTTTTTTCTCAAACTCCCAGGTCATGCTATTCATAAACATGAGAAAATACAGCATGATTTAATATTGTACTATGATTTAATTAATAAAATTTAATTTCTCCCGTCAGTGCCCCCATGGTCATGTTTGTGTCACTTTTACACAAGACGTATTGCCTGTAGAAGCATAAATACTATCACAATCTCCTTTTCTACAACAATCTAGTCAAAATATCTCGGATAATACACGGGCCCTCACACAAACACGACCACAGCTGTAGTAGTGCAACAGATGCCATAAACGCTGATAAGCGACCTATAGTCTTTAATAATCTATTTGGGAAGATACTATCGTTACTCAGAATATGCACGACTCTTCTAAAACTGCTAAAGCTAACCAGTACAGTGTCTTATGCTTCACATTTGCTGAGGTAATTATTAGCAGGTTTTGTTCATTGAACATAATTTCCTTATGATCAATCCCTTTCTCGCTTTATAATTAAGTAAGTACATATTTAAATAAAGAAAGGTACATTGAACCTCTCTTTAATACATAAGAAATGGTTTAATACAAAGGAATTATGTGCTTATCACTGAAAATGATATAATATATGTGTGTACTGGTAACTAATACAACATAAATGCTTCTGTGCTCTCAGTGTAAACCAAAGTCAAATAACAATACAAGTCAAATAATAGAACTAAAACATTTCTTGGGGAAGTTTGTACTGCATATGGAAAACTAACAGGAAACACATCACATGTCGACTAGTAAGGACTTAAGAAGCCTACTTACATAAGAAAAAATAGAAACTTGGCTGGAAATTTTCTTTTAGTAATCACAAAACTTATCAGTATAGTTTTGAGAAATAATTCCCTGCCAAGCACCTGAACATGAACCAAACACCATTGCATTTTTATTTGATGATAACCAAACCAACTTGATAAAAATATTTTTGTTTTATATATACTGTAACACTAAAATCACAAGAATAAAAGTTTGCATCCAAACTCTTCTTGACAATCATTTTGCATCTACTTAAAAGCTTGCTGATGGCCATGTGTTCACCTTGGTTGACTTGCTCTCCACGAGTCTAGGTGAAAACAATGCACTTTATGGTGAATGTGTGCTCATGTGATAACGCAGGATAAATATAAATAGTATTTGTATAGCAATAGTTATGATCTAGGGACTTTACAACACATATGTACACAACATATTTCTAGGAACCCCTGCCTGGCCTCTCCACCAGCCATAGATGACACCATCACACATGGATAAGGCTAAGGTGCGGCACCAGTGTGTGCTCACTGACTACAAGGGTCAGGGCATGGGGTGGGGGCCAGGCCAGGGTACCCGCATACATTGGTTAAACTAGCTCGAGGGATTACTATGGCCGTGTGTCTGGAACCGCTTCTGTACCCAGGAGTAGGGGCCCAGACCCTCCTTCTGCTGTGTCTTCTGCTGCAGGTGTTAATCCACTACTACTGTCATTGCTGACTGTAGTGATGTCTGCTGTATATGATAGCTGCTGTTCCTGAGGAGTGGAACAGTTGCCACATTCACCCTCGGATGATAAAGTGCTATATGTTGCAGCTGTAGTAGCATCACTGTTGCTCATGTTTGGACTAGCACTACAGTCAGGACCCCCTACTTGACTACAACTTATGGTGGTGGATGGTGTGGTTGTGGAATTGGAGGAGGATGCTGGTTCACTCTCTGGATGAAGTTTTAGAGCCACAACAAGATCATGCAGGATCTCCGTCTCTTTCTCATCAATGAGTCTAAAGCGGTCATTGAAGAGTATGAAGTGCGCAAAAATACAATTAAGGTGGGCATGCAGGTTGAGCAGCACCATCTCACGAAAGTGGCTGTGATACAAGTGGGCCAACACGTGGAACAGCAACCGATGGATTTTCTTTACAATAGACTCGAAAGAAACTGGGAAGTCGTTTTCTGAAATATGACAGTATATAACTAAGAGAACACTAAAAATACCAAGAATTGTGTTACACAGTACAACATACATAATACAATGGAATCAACTTTACTTCAATGCTAATACAGTACCTGGCTAAGAATGTGCAAAATATGGACATAAAGTTGACTCAACTTTAAATTATAGATTCAAACTATAGATTCAAAGGGACTCTCCAAATTCAGGGGGATCTGTAACCTATTATCTCTTTTGCTAGGATTACAATGCAACTCAAAATGCCATAGATTATTGTATATACTTCAAATAAGAACTAGATATGCTTTAATTATACCTCATAAAATGAGGTACAGTAGCCCTGTCCCTCAGACCACCACATTTGATGCAACAAGGGAATGCACTGATTACAGAACATTCTGATGAATACAGTGAATATAATAAATATAGAATATTTGAATATACAATATGGAGAATAATGAGTACAAAATGCACAAGCAAAATAATATAATGATTTCATGTATACAACATGGAGTATTACGAGTTCAAGTGTATTATATGTACAGGACGTATGAGAAAATAAGATAAGTTGAAAGGTACACGAGTTCAGGAAGTACTGTACATTGTAATGAACACATGATGGTTTTGGGAGGATTAGGTGATGGTTTTAGCAGTGGTATGTCACTGCTAAATATGATGATCATGAGGGGGTGGTGGTGGTAATAGTCTGTTAGTGCTAATTGCGACAATTGTACTTTATAATAATGGTGGTAACAATAGTGCTGCTGGCAGAATATGATAACGATGGTAGCAGAGAGGTAGGTATATAAGGTGATGGTAGAGTAATCCATTTTTAATTAATGGAGGTAATGGGGGCATCTGCTGTTGGTCGTGACCATAGTGGTGGAAGAACAAATTAAAATAAGAATTATGAAGGGGGGGAAGAAGATGCATTTCATAACAGGAGTGTACAAAATCAATTGGCTAGATAGAAAAGATGCCAGTTATATACTTATTTCAATTTTAAAGGCAATCAAAGTTTAGCCAGAAAGATGTAAATTAAAATAGCAGACTAATTATACACAGTAGCACAAAAATAGATGACCATTCTATAGCACACTACAGTAACTTGGTAATTCAGAAACTTGAATATTAACCAGATGGTAACCCACACCTAACTTGTTATCATGAAGAATTTGTAACTTTAAAATTCTTGTAATGAACAAAATTTACTTTGTATATGGTACGATTTTAGGAGATATTCCAATAATAAATAAAATATTTAGCTCAACACTTCTCATTGAAATAAAAACAACAGGAATATATATTCTGAGGCCGTATGATGGAATTGAACCTGTGTTCCTGAACTCAGCCCATCCTCCTGTTTTGATAGTACAATACAGTGCTTATAGTAACGATGAGGACTATAGTGTATATATATACCGACATACAACAAAATTATGAAGTAGAAATTGGAACTATTCAGTTGGACAAACCGGAAAACTATTTTTTTACTTGTTGCAAAGTAAAACTAAATTAACCTAACCTAACATTCCTAGGCCTAATATAGTACATGTGTGCTATTCTAGGCCTAGGAATATTTAAGTTTGTTTTTTTAGCTTTATTTTAAAAGAATTCCTTACTAGTCAGCACAGTATACTACTATCTAAAAGCCGAGTACGTACGAATTCGTGACTATTGACGACCGTCACAATAGATAATATCTAAACAGGAGGATGGGTAGTACTCCCTACTGGACGTCCAGGGACACAGGTTCAATCCCATTATACAGCCTCAATATTTATTCATAGATTCATTCTTGTGATTTCATTGTGCATAACAAACACATTTGCATCTATTGTATTGCAAAACTTCTTGGGGGTATTGTTTGCAATCGAGACTACCATTATTAGTTTTCGATACATCACTCAAGATCACCTCCCTCCAAAGATTTTTATTTACATTATAAAATCTGCCATGAATACTACACATGGCTCAATAATATGGATATTTCTTGTGCAATCATAATCATTATGTCTTGAAAGTTTCATATTAATTTGTGAAAATGTCCTCCAAATATTAATGGGGCAGCAAATTTTGAAGACAAAACTAAGTGATAACCTTTTTTTTAACGTCTTTTAGTATTCTGAATTAAACTTATTTCAAAGGAGGGTCTACCCTGAAAATCATTTTGAGGCAATGGAGTGACTCACGCCTGCTTTCTGGTGAACCCCAGACACCTGCCCTAATCAACTCGGCCATGTTGACACAAAAGCTGACCAACCCAGAACTCTGCTGAATTCACAGTGAGATTCCAGAGGGGCCCCAAACCAGAGCCCAACCAGGACTCCGGTTGACCTGACCTACACTCTTGACCTACAATACAGTTGACCCGACTACACTCTTATGGCACTCTCAGATTACAGAAATCATAATGGCATGATATATTAATAAAAATTATTGCGGCAATGAGGCGACTCGAATCTGCTGTTTAGGGGAGGTGTCTGGGATTCATCAGAACGCAGGTTGATTCAATCCATTTCCTCAAAATAATTTTGATTGATGTATCATACCATTGTGATTTCTTTGTGAGGGCCTATCACCTTGCAGCAAAGAGCATTCTATCTTCAAATTATAATGTTTTTCAAAAGCAAAGCATTAGAAAAATTCAGGTAACCTAGACTGTTACATCTCTAATCAGTTAATAAATGAAGACAAAATATTCACACACAGTTAGATACTGAAGAGTATGGTACAAACAGATATGAACATACCAAATTTTGTAGGGAAGATTGACTCGTCGTTAATGGTCTTCTGGGTGAAGGTCATGACGTAGTCAACATACTGAGGTGCTGCGACTCTGGTTTTCTTGCCTTTCTCATCAAACCACAGGTACTGCCTGGTGGTGGGCCCCGTCATGTCTGGACACCCACTCATTGTGCAGTACTCACATACTGTTCCGTACAACAGGTTGATGTGTTGAAAGAAGTCGATTGCTGTAACAAAGTATTTATCTTAGTTTTTGTTTCATACATTAGAATAAGGGAATATTAAGATGCCATCCATAATTATAACCATTTCCATTTTTTCTCCATTGTTTGACACATGTAACCTAGTATAAGTATTAATGTAAAGTAGTCAGTGGGGTCCTGGTGGTAGTAACACTACCATAACGGTTGTTGTGGTAGTGTTGGTTGTGGTTGGGATGGTGGTTACAGTGACTGTGGCGGTAGTTGGCCTACATGAGCCTTCCTGATGACACCATACAAGTACTACAAGTTTCAAAGTGATGCATGGAGGCATTCTCCTGATATAATACAAGCACTAATTTTCTTATAACAAATTAACAAACCCATTAATATGTACTCTTAATGAGTCTACATAATTACTTGATAATATGCAAGCTAAACTGTAATCAGGCCTGACAATGCGTTCCGAGTCATCTTGAAGATGAGAGAGGTACTGCATTTATTGGACGCATACTGGGGACACCGACCAGACTGACCTCCTGCCTGGTTATAACCTGGCAGGGGAGGTTAACCTCCCTTGCCAGGATATTCCCTTCCCAACCTTCCATGATTGTAAGGGGGCGAGGACTAGTGACGACCCTTCCCCTCCCTCCCATCAATTCAACCCCACCTACCTTTAGTTTAGAGCACAAGAATTTATTGTTCGTTCGTTAGATTTTGTCAAGGATGGAATTAAGATTTACATATATACCCAGAAAACACCTGCAATCAAATTAGCTCCTCGCTGCCTCTAAGACATTTAGATTAGGAGAACATCACAGACATTTCACAGTAATAAGGAAGAGGTATCAGGGTTCTTAATCCCAGAGTCATCTGGCCAGTTTCCAGATGAGTGTGTTGGCACGCTGCTGATTCATAAACAGGTTAACCTTCACATTCATTCTGCCTGCATGTTCTCCACCAAGCCCAGCTCTGCAGGTTCTTTGAAAACAGTACAAAATCTTTTCTCGCAGTCGACTAAATACTGATACAATTAATAGTCTGTTTCTCAGGAATGCTTTCGTCTCTTCTGGAACGTCTCCCACTGTTATAGGAAATTATTTTCTACAAATATTTTAGAACTTAAGTTATTTGCTTTGTTATAATAGGGAAGATGTAGGGCGTTTGGTCAGTGGTGGTGATGGACTGGTAGTGGTGGTGGTAGTTCAGGTACCTGAACTACTACCACCACTGACCCGCTAGTGACGCTAGAGGGTTAATGGTAGTGGTAGTTCAGGTGTCTTGTCACTGGTGGCAGCACAAATCTCATCTGTTGTAATACAGGAAACTTCATCCTTACTTAATGTACTATTTACTTTATCGTAGTCACCAATAATGTGTTCTAAAGTGTATACAAATGTATTTAAGACATGTCTGCGGCGTTGTGGTCTCGAGCTTCAACACATCATTCAGGTTGACCTTGTAACACCATTTATACACCGTTGTGTACATTTCCGCTTGATTTTGCTTTTGCTCCCTTGCCACGCAGGTTAAACTACTAACATTAACACCAGACGTTTAAGGACAAAAATCGATATTATAATGTGCCCGAATCTAGTTACAACCACCAAGGCTAAGTTGATAATACACTCTAACCTATCCTATTTTAAACGTTACTGTATTTTAAATGAGGGCCTTCTACGTCTGGCAGCGGTGTCGCGGCCTAGACTACCAAGGTTAAAGTCTGCGAAGATATGGATTCAGGATCAAAAACCTGTACCGACATGAATATTATGACGTCATAGTGACGTCACACCTCATCCACACCGTGTATAAAACACATTTCTTATTTTCATTGGGTTGGGTTTGTTGATAATAGTAGCGATGACGAGTAGGGTTACATTTCTCGGGTCTTAAACCCTGCTTCACGCAAGGGTGTCATCAGAGATATGGGGGGATTGAATCTTGTATCTTTAGATTGCATCACTGGGTCGCCTGAGCATGGAAGCTGCACTTTAGCATTCACTTTATCTACCGCCCCTGGAGAGGGTGGAGTAACTTGTGAAATACTTGAGAGTACTGAGAGATCTCTTATTGATTATGCCGCACCTGTCGTTTCTTGTTAGGGTAAAGGTAGACACAAGGTAGAGAAGGTACAAAATGCAGTTAGGAGAATAACCTTAGGATGCCCAAGAAATGCAATGATTGAGATAATAGGGATGACATTGATATCTTCGGTTCTGCTATTTAAGGCTGAACTAGTTTATCCAACCAATTTTCACCATTAGCCCAAGCGTCAAATTAGTAATTTTTTTATGCCTAACCAGAGGCGTACGAACCTGGACAACCGCCTTGACTTGTAAGTCACACTGTGAAATGCAATACTAGAATGGAAACTGCGAAGTCGGGTATCGTATGTTGTGGCAAACACCAGATGTGGCTGTTGCTTGGTGGTGGATGTCGAGGAGCTACCTGTGTTCCTTTGGCCTTATTTACGTAGCCTATACACCTGTATAGCCTACGTATATATCAAGGTATACCCTATACGTAAAGGCTATACACGCGTAGGCTTGAATTTACACTATACTGGCTTGTAGTATGGAATCGAGACCAATATTGTATCGGAGGAGTGCTTCCCTGTCCTCCATCAACCTCGTTGTGTTGAGCAACTTGACCAAGGTGTCCCCTGTGTCCTCCACCGCTCCTGTGCCAGCGAAGTCCACTACGGGCTCACCGTTGCCCATGCTACTTGGAACTTGTTCAGAGTAGCTGAATCTATAACAACCACCACCTAACATCCACCAGCACCTAACGTAAGCTGGAATACACAACACCAAACTCGTCCCCATTCTAGAGTTGTGCATCGCGTTTCAAGCAGTGTGGCTTACAAATAGAAGCGGCTGTAGCCTACTGTATACTAATGAGGCGGTCATAAATAATGATGATGATTTCATGCATCTATTTACCTGCGCTCCACTGGGATTAGCACGAATTTAGTTAGAATAAATAAATACATGAATGAAATATGCTTTTATCACCACACAGCCGACGCAATTTTCACGCTTTGAAGTTCCACGTAAAAACAAATATAGTGTTATTGGTTGAATAATAAAAAAAGGCTAGTCCCGAGAAAATAAGAAGTCATCGCTATATACATGTTGGATAAGAAACGTAGAGAAGGCAGATGAGGTGTCAGGTTTGGAGGGAAGGAGACATGATACCTCTGGAGGCATCAGGCATCACCACCTGGTGTTGCCTGTGTACAGCCACGTGTACAATGACCAGTTTATGCCACGTGTGTACTGCCAGGCGTCGGCCAAGTACAGTGTCAGGTGTATAGCTAATATACTGTTATGTGGTAAACAGTACATTGTATATATATATATAAATGGAGCTTAAACGCCCATACTAAGATATATTCAGAGAGAAGATCAATGAAAAGTGCAATGCTGCTCAAAAGTGACACACACATATATAATTCGGTAGCAAGGTGTTTAATTCAGAGTTTGCTAAAATGGCAGAAGTTCGGGCTGACTGCCGGGTATGGAAAGGTGGGTGTGGTGGCGGAAGTTGATGGTAGTGGTGCCTCTCGGCCCGTCAAGGTCTTCTCTTAATAGTGTAGCAACTCTGCCGTTATCAACCCCCCCACCCCACCCCTTCTCCCACGATACCAACACCCCCTGGGGGTCCACGAGTCCAACATGGGTGTTGGTAGTCCAGACCCCCTGGTCCACGAGTCCAACATGGGTGCTGGTAGTCCAGATCCCCTGGTCCACGAGTCCAACATGGGTGTTAGTAGTCCAGACCCCCTGGTCCACGAGTCCAACATGGGTGTTAGTAGTCCAGACCCCCTGGTCCACGAGTCCAACATGGATGACGGCGATCTAAGTTCACTAAACATCAGTGCTGGACAAAAGGAGACTTTTCTTCACCCAATGGGGTAATAAACCTATTGAACCACCCACCCATGCAAGCCATAAAGACCAAAACTGGGCTTAAGCTTAAAATGGATCAGGAAATGATAGACCTTCCACGAGTTCCCAGCTTCCTAACCCTACTACGGTCAGGAAGGATAAGGGGTGATAGACCCAGCTACTGAAACTATCAAATCAAGTTGTAACAAAGGATTCAAATTTATAAAATTTTATTATAAGAAAGGGATATAGCGAATCGACTTGAGAATGGTCCAGGACGGACCGAAACGTCGTCGTCCCTTCACCTTCTAGTGCGTGGTCTGGTCAACATACTTTAGCCACGTAATTGTGACTCATCGCCTGGAAAGGGATATAGCCAACGGATATGACCTCCAAGATACCTCTCAAGATAACCTCCAAGATAACGGAGGCAACCCAGTGAGTCGGCGAGAGTGGGTCAGAACCAAGCAGAACCACTGAAAGAAATACCTTGGTACATTTTAGAGGAGACTAGACAGTCTGATTTATTGATGGATTGGTGACGCCTCTCGACACTGAAATGTCGAGGTCGTCGGAACTAATCATTATGTAACTTACATTTTTAAAATTACTATCTTAATTTTTAAAATTACCATCTTAATTTTTAACATGAACATTCCATTAATCGTGTGTTCTTATGTTGTTTAAACCACAGGTGACGAGAATTTACCGCGATAAATGAATGTCTGGAGAACTCAAGTGTTTCCATGAGCTTTCTCCTAACCGAAGAACCACATTTGTTAGAGCCTAACATTTCTTTTTTAACCTAACATTTCTTTTTTAGCCTAACATTTCTTTTAGCCTAACAAATAGATTTTTTTAGTCTAAAAGAAAACAACGCAAGTAGAACACATGTTATGAAAACCATTTGAAGAGAAAAAACAGCTTGTTCTATGGACCACGCAAGTCTACAATTGCCTATTTCGTATTGCCATTTGCATAAGATGCGATACGCTTTGCTCCCTCCTTTTCACCCACCTCCCATGCCTGTTCTTATGAAGACCATGAGGGATTTAGCAGCGTAAAAGTTGCACAAAGAAGTCACATTAACGTGGTGTATCAATGTGAAAATCAGTAGGAGCCATTTGCTGGACAACTCGCTCCTCAACCAAGACTGTTAATGCGAGGCCAATGTGCCCTATAAGGACAACAACTGGCAGACTTCTTTTGATGTTCAAAAGGGCGGAACTTTTGTAAACACCACCAACAGATACTTGATCAACCAACTTGTGATGCATACGCCAGAGTGCGTGCAGCGGTGTCCAACAGTTCGGCTGTCCAGACCAGACCAACTAGGACCAGCCCTGTGGACCGACTGACCAAACACCAAGCAATAGGAATACCTCTGTGTGTGTGTGTGTGTGTGTGTGTGTGTGTGTGTGTGTGTGTGTGTGTGTGTGTGTGTGTGTGTGTGTGTGTGTGTGTGTGTGTGTGTGTGTGGTGTGGTGTGGTGTGGTGTGGTGTGGTGTGGTGTGGTGTGTGTGTGGTGTGTGTGTGTGTGTGTGTGGTGTGGTGTGGTGTGGTGTGGTGTGGTGTGGTGTGGTGTGGTGTGTGTGTGTGCGTGTGTGTGTGTTTCCCACTCAAAAGCCCTAACAACACTGGACGTGTATTAGACGTGTACTGTACACTCCCCCTCGTATGGAACAGCGCAGTACCCACACTACTCTCTACCTTTAGTGTCTTGGTATTATTTTGTTGTTGTAATCATCATCAACTGACCCTCGGAGCCCAGTTAATAAAGTAACCTGAAGGCAGTGGACCCGACCCTCACAGCCAGTGTCACTACTGTACTGAACTTTAAACGTCCACTAAATAAACTACACACACACACACACACACACACACACACACACACACACACACACACACACACACACCCACACACACACACACACACACACACACACGGTATTGTTGCTCCACACCACTACCCGCTGCCTGAAGGGGTGGGGAGAGTAGGCAGGAACAGAAGTGGGGAAGAGAGTTAAGGGGGAACTCCATTCTCAATAATAAACGAAAGAGGAAGGGTCGGGAGCCACTATACATGTGGTGCTCCACAAAAACAATAAGGCACATCAGGAACTGATACTCGACTCTTAAAGGCACAAGCGGACGGTTGCTTGCAGAGGCTTGCTGGAGGATGGTTGCTGGCGGACGGTTGCTGGCGGACGGTTGCCTGCTGATGCTTGGTGGAGGATGGTTGCTGGCGGATGGTTGCTGGCGGATGGTTGCTGGCGGACGGTTGCCTGCTGATGCTTGGTGGAGGATGGTTGCTGGCGCCGTTACTTCCCCACAATTTTCGCGTGATCACTGGCGGCAACTTTCACTGCTTTTATAAGCTCTACCTTCATCAATCTAGCGCAGACTGCAGTTTTTTGCAGATGCTCCGTGTGCTGTAATGTTCCAGGATGCCTACGTGTGGCCAGGTATGGCACGAGGGAGCATGGAGCATACCAGGAGTATGCTCCAGGTATGTCGGGAGTTCTTCCACTCCCGGAGCCCAGCCTGGGGGGCCAGGCCCGACATTGTGCAGGTTCAAAACCTGCCCTTTTCAATGTGTGTGTATTTACTATTTGCATCTGCAGAATGGAGCTATTAGTTCTTGGACCCCGCCTTTCTACCCAATTTATTTTTCCTCTAGTGTGTGTACTCACCTAGTTGGGTTTGCGGGGGTTGAGAGCTCTGGCTCTTTGGTCCCGCCTCTCAACTGTCAATCAACTGGTGTACAGGTTCCTGAGCCTACTGGGCTCTATCATATCTATATTTGAAACTGTGTATGGAGTCAGCCTCCACCACATCATTACTTAATGCATTCCATTTGTTAACTACTGTGCGTGCGTGCGTGCGCATCTCTCTCTCTCTCTCACCCTTTTTAGCTAGTACAATTCGAGTATTTTTTAAGGAATCGGTAATTTAAGCGCTCAACCGACTCTATGCGGGCCATAATACGCGCTCTATATTTTCTAGCACTGCAATCCCGCCTGATTTGAAAGACCTACCTAGTAAAGACACGCGAAGACCTAGCAAAATTCCATTCTGCGCCATCACTGGTGTGGCAGCCCTTGTTCTGAATGTTCTCAATATCCAGGGAGCCGGTCGGCCGAGCGGACAGCACACTGGACTTGTGATCCTGTGGTCCCGGGTTCGATTCCGGGCGCCGGCGAGAAACAATGGGCAGAGTTTCTTTCGCCCTATGCCCCTGTTACCTAGCAGTAAAATAGGTACCTGGGTGTTAGTCAGCTGTCACGGGCTGCTTCCTGGGGGTGGAGGCCTGGTCGAGGACCGGGCCGCGGGGACACTAAAGCCCCGAAATCATCTCAAGATAACCACCTTATCAGTTCCCTTGCTGTCGAGTATTGTATTTCCTCTATTGTATTTTCTAAACGCTAAGTCTTCCGGCATCACCAAGATCTTTCACTTGGTTGCTCCTTTCTATAGCAAGATGAGAACGGGTCTTACTTCTTGAACGTAGTAGTAGCTTCGTAGTACCTTCTTGAACGGTACTACGTTTAAAGGAGTAGTTTTCTCTTTCCCGAAACTAACAAGAATCTGTCACCATCGGGCATCACATTTTATGTTGATTTATGGAAGAATTTGTTGACATGGAGTCTAAAGTTTGTTGTGCTTGCCATCAAGGTGATTCTCGCAGGTATTTTGATGATGTGGGCGGAGATTGACAACACTGTGGCTTGTATTCGTTTCATTCTGGGGCTAAAAAAGCAACAACTAAGCCTCTGTGAAATCCTATGTATTGCATAAGTTGCTAGAAAGCTAATTAATATCCATTTGTGCATCTCGGTAAAGTACCCCTAGGGACTGTTCGAGGCACATGAGCGAATCTTAAGACCCCCCCTTCCCAGGGGCATCGTAACCCCTGGATTACGATTATACACCTGGTAAGAGGGCCAGGTGTGTGAGAGTATATGGCACCAGGCGGGTGCCAAGCGTGGCACGACAGGTGAAGCAACCAAATATAGGTCCAATGGGTGCCAGCGTCTGGTCTCGTGTCCTTGCTAACGGACGACTTCCCTACATGGTCTGCTTGGCACCCCCCCCCCCACACACACAAAGAGCCCAATAGGCTCAGGACCCTGTACACCAGTTGATTGACAGTTGAGAGGCGGGACCAAAGAGCCAGAGCTCAACCCCCCCGCAAGAACAACTAGATGAACACACACACCCTGGGCAAGTGTCCAGGACTGGCCAGAACGTGTCTTGGGGTTATACAAATCCAGTTGTTTGTCCATATAAACAGCTTTCATAGAAGTCTCACTTATCAAGAATTGATTTTACAGCTCCATAGTTACAAACTGCACAAACGTCTCCACCAACCATATCAGCGTCAACCGAAGAGCGAACTACAGACCCAACCACTTGGAGTGGTCGGTAGATCAAGGGGGGGGGGGGGGCTTGCTTCTTGCAGGCGAGAGTTCAATCCCCGATGGCCCACGAGTTACTTGTTGGAGTACCGTGTTCCCTGCAGGCCTTCTGAGTGCTATATAGTCATACTGGCTTAGCGCTTTCCCGGTATAACTACCTTACCAGATCATGATCTGCTTGATGGGGTTCTGGGAGTTGTTCTACTCCCCCAAGCCCGACCCGAGGCCAGGTTCGACTTGTGAGAGCTTGGTCCAACAGGCTGTTGCTTGGAGCGGCCCTCAGGATCACATGCAGGCGATGAGTCACAATAACGTGGCTAAAGTATGTTGACCAGACCACACACTATTAGGTGAAGGGACGACGACGTTTCGGTCCGTCCTGGACCATTCTCAAGTCGACTGTGAATGATTGACTTGAATCAATCGACAATCGACTCGAGAACGGTCCAGGACGGACCGAAACGTCGTCATCGTCCCTTCACCTTCCAGTGTGCGGTCTGGTCAACATTACAATCACACACTGAAACCACTAGAACACCCCAGCAATGCTAAAAGCAACGGAAGCAAGCAACGCTGGAGCCTCTCTGAAATCATTAGTGTTGAATCCATAATCACTGAAAAAGCTAATTAACATTTCCAAATGTGGAATCGAAATCAAAGGGCACTTGGAGCGGCGGCTGAACCACTCTCGCATCGTGAACAAATGAAGTTCTATGCATCATTGTTCAGTAATCAGTTAGAGACGACATATTGATACAGGTGTTCAAGAATACACATCTTCCCTGAACTTCATATACATATATATTATATACATATATATTACATATACATATATTATATATATATATATATATATATATATATATATATATATATATATATATATATATATATATATATATATATATGTCGTACCTAATAGCCAGAACGCACTTCTCGGCCTACTATGCAAGGCCCGATTTGCCTAATAAGCCAAGTTTTCATGAATTAATTGTTTTTCGACTACCTAACCTACCTAACCTAACCTAACCTAACTTTTTCGGCTACCTAACCTAACCTAACCTATAAAGATCGGTTAGGTTAGGTTAGGTAGGGTTGGTTAGGTTCGGTCATATATCTACGTTAATTTTAACTCCAATAAAAAAAAATTGACCTCATACATAATGAAATGGGTAGCTTTATCATTTCATAAGAAAAAAATTAGAGAAAATATATTAATTCAGGAAAACTTGGCTTATTAGGCAAATCGGGCCT
>NC_091163.1:4391500-4399000 GCF_040958095.1 Procambarus clarkii | reverse complement strand
CCACAGTAATGTTCACATCCAGACCCCACAGCAGTGTTCACATCCAGAAACCCCACAGCAGTGTTCACATCCAGAGACCCCACAGTAATGTTCACATCCAGACCCCACAGTAATGGTCACATCCAGAGACCCCACAGTAATGTTCACATCCAGACCCCACAGTAATGGTCACATCCAGAGACCCCACAGCAATGTTCACATCCAGAGACCCCACAGTAATGTTCACATCCAGAGACCCCACAGCAATGTTCACATCCAGAGACCCCACAGCAATGTTCACATCCAGAGACCCCACAGTAATGTTCACATCCAGACCCCACAGCAATCTTCACATCCAGAGACCCCACAGCAGTGTTCACATCCAGAGACCCCACAGCAATGTTCACATCCAGAGACCCCACAGTAATGTTCACATCCAGACCCCACAGCAATGTTCACATCCAGACCCCACAGCAATGTTCACATCCAGAGACCCCACAGCAGTGTTCACATCCAGAGACCCCACAGCAGTGTTCACATCCAGAGACCCCACAGTAATGTTCACATCCAGAGACCCCACAGCAATGTTCACATCCAGAGACCCCACAGTAATGTTCACATCCAGAGACCCCACAGCAATGTTCACATCCAGAGACCCCACAGCAGTGTTCACATCCAGAGACCCCACAGTAATGTTCACATCCAGACCCCACAGCAATGTTCACATCGAGAGACCCCCACAGCAGTGTTCACATCCAGAGACCCCACAGCAGTGTTCACATCCAGAGACCCCACAGCAGTGTTCACATCCAGAGACCCCACAGCAGTGTTCACATCCAGAGACCCCACAGCAGTGTTCACATCCAGAGACCCCACAGCAACGTTCACATCCAGAGACCCCACAGCAACGTTCACATCCAGAGACCCCACAGCAGTGTTCACATCCAGAGACCCCACAGCAGTGTTCACATCCAGAGACCCCCACAGCAGTGTTCACATCCAGAGACCCCACAGCAGTGTTCACATCCAGAGACCCCACAGCAATGCTAATACTATATAAATCACTGGTGCTGTCCCGTCTTGAGTATTGCTTGGTACTCACTTCCCCTTTCAGGGCAGGAGAGATCTTTGAATTAGAGGGAATACAGAGAACATATTGGGCACGCATTGACACGATAAGACATCTAAATTATTGGGACCGTCTCAAAGCTCTCAAAATGTACTCTCTGGAAAGGAGACGAGTAAGGTATCAAATAATATATACATGGAAGATACTGGAGGGCCAGGTCCCAAATGTGCACAGTAGAATAACAACATACTGGAGCGAAAGATACGGAAGGAAATGCAGAACAGAACCAGTGAAGAGTAGAGGTGCCATAGGCACAGTCAGAGAACACTGAACATCAGAGGTCCAGTGAAGAGTAGAGGTGCCATAGGCACAATCAGAGAACACTGAACATCAGAGGTCCAGTGAAGAGTAGAGGTGCCATAGGCACAGTCAGAGAACACTGAACATCAGAGGTACAGTGTAGAGTAGAGGTGCCATAGGCACAATCAGAGAACACTGAACATCAGAGGTCCAGTGAAGAGTAGAGGTGCCATAGGCACAATCAGAGAACACTGAACATCAGAGGTCCAGTGAAGAGTAGAGGTGCCATAGGCACAATCAGAGAACACTGTCTGAACATCAGAGGTCCAGTGAAGAGTAGAGGTGCCATAGGCACAATCAGAGAACACTGTCTGAACATCAGAGGTCCAGTGAAGAGTAGAGGTGCCATAGACACAATCAGAGAACACTGAACATCAGAGGTCCACAGCTGTTCAACACCCTCCCAGCAAGCATTAGAAATATTGCTGGAACAAAGGTGGATGTCTTCAAGAGGCCCTTAGACAACTTCCACCAAGAAGTGCCGGACCAACCGGGCTGTGGCGGATATGTGGGCCTGCGGGCCGCTCCAAGCAACAGCCTGTTGGACCAAGTTATCACAAGTCGAGCCTGGCCTCAGACCGGGCTTGGGGAGTAGAAAAACTCCCAGAACCCCATCAAGGTAAGGGTGCCAAGTTACTGCCACTCGCAATACATGGGTGCCTACCCCCCCCCCCCACCCAGGCAACACAAGGGTGTTGTAGAAACAGCCAACACTACACAACACACACACCAACACCACCAACACTAGACAACACACACTCCAACACCACCAACACTACACAACACACACTCCAACACCACCAACACCACACAACACACACTCCAACACCACACAACACACACTCCAACACCACACAACACACACTCCAACACCACACAACACACACTCCAACACCACACAACACACACTCCAACACCACACAACACACACTCCAACACCACACAACACACACTCCAACACCACACAACACACACTCCAACACCACACAACACACACTCCAACACCACACAACACACACTCCAACACCACACAACACACACTCCAACACCACACAACACACACTCCAACACCACACAACACACACTCCAACACTACACAACACACACTCCAACACTACACAACACACACTCCAACACTACACAACACACACTCCAACACTACACAACACACACTCCAACACTACACAACACACACTTCAACACCACCAACACTACACAACACACACTCCAACACTACACAACACACACTCCAACACTACACAACACACACTCCAACACTACACAACACACACTCCAACACTACACAACACACACTCCAACACTACACAACACACACTCCAACACTACACAACACACACTCCAACACTACACAACACACACTCCAACACCAACAAAATGGTCTTATAATTTTACAGACAATGATACGCATTAGATCTATACTACTGGCTGGGGCAGGGGAAGGGCAGAGAGGCAGGGGGTAGGGCAGAGAGGCAGGGGGTAGGGCAGAGAGGCAGGGGGTAGAGCAGAGAGGCAGGGGGTAGGGCAGAGAGGCAGGGGGTAGAGCAGAGAGGCAGGGGGTAGAGCAGAGAGGCAGGGGGGTAGGGCAGAGAGGCAGGGGGGTAGGGCAGAGAGGCAGGGGGGTAGAGCAGAGAGGCAGGGGGTAGAGCAGAGAGGCAGGGGGGTAGAGCAGAGAGGCAGGGGGGTAGAGCAGAGAGGCAGGGGGGTAGAGCAGAGAGGCAAAGGGGTAGAACAGAGAGGCAGGGGGGTAGAGCAGAGAGGCAGGGGGGTAGAGCAGAGAGGCAGGGGGGTAGAGCAGAGAGGCAGGGGGGGTAGAGCAGAGAGGCAGGGGGGTAGAGCAGAGAGGCAGGGGGGTAGAGCAGAGAGGCAGGGGGGTAGAGCAGAGAGGCAGGGGGGGAGTAGAGCAGAGAGGCAGGGGGGGAGTAGAGCAGAGAGGCAGGGGGGGAGTAGAGCAGAGAGGCAGGGGGGGGGGTAGAGCAGAGAAGCAGACCTGGAGCACATGGCGGTGAGGACGAGGTGGAGTGACTGGGCGAAGAGCTTCAGAAATCCCTCCAGTTTGGTGGGCACGGCCACCACGAGGGAGGAGAGTGGGCCGCCCACCAGCCCACCACACATGCTGCTGCTGCTGCTCGACGTGTCCGGGGCATGGGCATGGGCATGGGCATGGGGGGTGACGAGGGCAGCGGTGGCAGCGGGGCCCAAAACGCTGCCCTCGTAGTACCTGTAGAAGGCCCCGGCGTCCACGGAGTGGGCACGGTGGGGCGGCGCGGAGGCCGAGCGGGGCATGGGCACGTTATGGCACTGGGGGAGGTCGTGGAGGGCAAGGATGGCAGCCACCACCGAGGGGCGCCGCGCCCGCGCCGCCTTCACTATCATGGTGGTGTCTGAGGGCGTGGCAAGGGAGTGGGCGGCAGGCCCCCAGCCCACGCCGCCCATGTCCACGGGCAGGGACCACGGGGCATCGTGGGCCCCGGGCCAGGGCGTGGTGCCCGGGTTGGCCCACACCTGGGAGTGCCCCGGCGACGCCCGAGGGGAGTACGTCGAGTGCCAGCTGCAGGAGGACGTGCAGGTGGAGGCCGAGGCCCAGGAGCCCCAGGAGGCCCAGGAGGCCGCAGGGTGGCCCCCAGGGTGGCCCCCAGGCGGCACTGCTGTGCTCAACATGGCGTGTCGTCACCTGGCACCACTGGGTGAGGTGGACGGGTGAGGGTGTGACCCACTCATCTGTGCCTGCGGGTGACCCCTCACGAGGGGGGGTCAGAGGGCCATGGGGCCAGGCACTACGGTCACACCCACAACAGTGCCACCACCCTGCGAGCTGAGGGCCACAACACGCTGGGCGGAACACACTAACTATACCACTCAATTTCCGCGGCTGACGTCAGCACAGTCACTTGTTGCACACTCTTGCCTCACTTTCCTCAATTCTTCAGGTGCCTCAATACCTCACACAACACCTTAGCGACCTCACTGTTCTGCGCGTCTCAAGGTTGGCACTGCAACAAGTCACTTGGATATCAACACGCTTGCCAGTGAGCGTGCGAAGGGCTGACGCTGCAAGAGCAACAATGCAATATACACGAGGTGGTAGAGCGCCTCAACACTGAGCGCGTTGCACTGCGTGTCGAAGTAATGATCCGCAAGAGAGTTGAGGGGGCGGGAGAAGGAGGCGGCGCCGCGAGGAGCCGCGTGTGTTTCCGTGACGGCGGCCGCTGGCACACTGAGCCCCCACTACCACCACCGCCTTTCCCCGCCTGGCCTCCACTCCCAGGGCCGCCCCCCACCACCTCAACCCTCCCCACCCTGACCCCAACACTCCCCAATTTCAATCCCAGGGGTTCCCCCACTAAAAACCCTTCCCACCCCCCACTCATAAGCCGTCGCCCACGCCCCCCCCCCACTCCCACACAGCGCTGCAGTACGCCCCGAAAATCCAGAGCAAAAGGCTAATATAGTTCCAACACTCAATAAAGGGGGACAATGCAAGCCTCGTAATCTATAGACCAGAACCACTAACATGAATTGCATGCAAAATGCTCGAGAGAAAATATTCAAGACGGCGAGGAAGTTACACCTAAATGTTAAGTTGTACGACAAGGTCCTCGAGACTGGATACACTACCAAACAGCCTTTAATACTACTGTTCCCCCCAAAAATTGTATTTAACACACACACAAGTTGCAATAATTGCGAAGCCACTAAAGCTACGTACGGGAGTCCCTGACAGACAGGAAACGGTGTGTCACCATCACAGGTAACATGTTAGAGAGAGAGAGAGAGGTAGTAAGCGCGCTCCTTCAAGGCTACATGGCCCGTTGCAGTTCTGCATCTCCATCAATGACCTAACAGGAGTGCCTTCATGCATGTTGATGATTGCAGACGATGCCAATTTAACAAGAGTGCAATCCCTCTAAGAGCCCTGCAGTAAGACCTTGACAAATTCAAGGAGTAGGGGAGAGACAATTGACTTAAGACGTTCAAACCAACAAGTGAAAGGTACTGAAGCCGGAATCTACGCCGGAAGCTGTACAAAGAAAGGGCCGCGTTGGAATACCTAAGCAAGAAATCATTAAAAAATTCACCCCCTATAATGCCTGCGACTGAAGAGTTCCAAGTTAAGATTAAGTGATAAAGAAATTGGAGAAGAAGAAGAAGAAGAAGAACCGGAGATAATAGGGTTACAAACGTACACAATACTGGAGAGAATAGACAAAGTGAAAGAGGAAACAATATTATAATAAATAATAAACAGAGGAGGAAGATATCTTAGGGAGTTGAAAACGGAACTCGTACGCAGTGCAGATGGCCAAGAAATAGTGCAAGACGTCTTAGACATAACCTTTATCCATTACTTCAAATGTGAAGACAATACGACCTCTAACGTCAACACATTCATAACAAGCGGGTCACAAATATCTTGACAGTGATAGGTTAGAACGTTACCCTGATGCACGCACGCACACATACACGCACACATGCACGCACACATGCACGCACACAGACTCACTCCCTCACTCCGCACCCCGACCCACCTGTTCACCATCCACTACCTTGAACCTCCACCCCCCCCTCCCCCCACCACCTCTCACACTAAACCACTCCACCTGTACCATTCACGAGACCCTTTCCCCAACACCCCCATCCCCTCCCCCCCACCCCCCTCCCCATCCCACCAGTCCTTCATAAAAAAGAGATATAATCTAACATAAAAACAGACAAGGCCATTACCAGATAGTGCTATCCAAAATGCTGGTATAGAACGCACGCCAAACCTCTCTCTTCACCCCCCCCCATTTCCTCTCCCCCATTGTTCCCATTACCTCCCAACTCCCCCCCCCCTTCCCCCTTCCGCAGCCTAATTCGCCCTCCTCACCGTGTCTCTCACTGCCTTATACGCGCCCCAGACCCCCCCAGACCCCCCCTCCGGAAGTTACGCCAGAGATGACAGTACTTCGCGCACGCGACCTCTCTCCCCCTCCCCCCCCCCCCCCACCCTCCCACCAGCCCATCCTCCTGGCTAGAAAGTACTCATAGTAAACGACCAGGACCAGAGAACCAGTTACAGCCCCCCCCCCCCCCCCCGCTCCTGTGCCGGGTAAGTCCACTACGAGATCACCATAGCCCGTGCTACTTGGAACTTTTGTTCCCAAGTAGCTGAATCCTGAACAACGACGACGAGGACCATCGTACGTACGTATATTGACGTTGAAGACAATTTTTAGAAAGTAGATTAAATCGGTGCTGTTGAATTTGGACAAAACGGAAAACAATTTTGTACTGATTGACGTTTGTTCGAAAAAAAAAAGAGAAAACTTTTTCGGACAAATACAAACTTTTTCGGCCAAATATTTATTGTTTCGGACTATGAAGTGAACTATTACTTCAAATTCTACTAATTCTAAATTAGAATTCTACTACCTAATTCTAAATTAGAATTCTACTATCTAATTCTAAATTAGAATTCGACTATCTAATTCTAAATTAGAATTCGACTATCTAACAGACCATATGTGATAGACCCTTACGTCTGTTTATGTACGCAATAGTCCACATGGTTACAGAGCCAACAAGCTGTAGTGGCGGGCTGCCAAGAGCGTCGTTATCCATCATAAAGAGCCAGGCACTACGCCCAGCGTATGACTCTCAACCACTAATGGATGGGCTAAAGAGCAATACGCTAAGGGGCGGCGTAGATGCCAGACGCCAGCCCCGCTCCTGTGCCGGGTTAAGTCCACTAACGGGCTCACCATACCCCGTGCTGCTTGGAACTTAGTTCAGAGTAGCTGAATCTATTACAACAGCATACACGCGCGCTATGCTGTAGCTCTTGGCCCCCGCTTTTCTAGCCGTTGGTTGGCTTATGCCATGACTCCTGACCTGTTTCTCTATCATACCTGCTGTTAAAGGTATGAATGGAGTTAGTCTTGACAACCTGCTCCTCCTCTAGGTCACTGCATTTACTCTCTACCATCACGCTACAGGAAAACTTTCCAACATCTCTCTGACGCATCTGAGTCAAGCTTCCATCCGTGGCCCCCTTGTTCTATTGTTATTCATTGTAAGCATTTATCAATGTT
>NC_091163.1:4342777-4391000 GCF_040958095.1 Procambarus clarkii | reverse complement strand
TCCACTACACATAAGGGACATAACTGGCCGACCCCTCACAGTGTTCAAGAGAGAACTATCAACATCAGAGGCCCGAGACTGTTCAACACGCTTCCACTACACATAAGGGGCATAACTGGCCGACCCCTCACAGTGTTCAAGAGAGAACTATCAACATCAGAGGCCCGAGACTGTTCAACACGCTTCCACTACACATAAGGGGCATAACTAGGTGAGTATTTCTTGGCTGCGACCGAGATGGAGGAGAGAGAGGGAGGCGGTAATGTGTTGATGCAGACATTTTGGTGATGGGGCCGTGATAGGCAGGTGTAAGTAGATAGCAGTAGGATGGTGGTGGTGGAGGACAGGTGCACAGCTGTTCTTGTGCGCGTGTAGACATAGCCAGCGAGAGACAGTGTACAGTTACTCTCACGCTCTGATGCTCCCAGGTACCCGGCCCCGTCACCCACCGCCGTCACCCACCGCCGTCACCCACCACCGTCACCCACCGCCGTCACCCACCGCCGTCACCCACCGCCGTCACCCACCGCCGTCACCCACCACCGTCACTCGCTGGCACTCGCGACTGGGAAAGTGCCTGGACTGTTAACTTCAGTATTCGTTGTGCAATGTTACCGGGATTTGATTATGACTTCCAGGTTTACTGTCGTGAATGGCTCGTCGTGTAAGGCGTCAGGCGCAGCCCTCCCGTGCACGCGCGTGCGTGCGTGTGTGTGGTGGGGTTATGTCTTCAGTGTGGCAAGAGTTCCGTCTTCCTCCCCCGTCCACCAGTGTCACCACTTCCGTCTCATTGACAGTCCGTGACCTTGCGGCCTTGATGACCCCACCACCACTAACAATATTGACCCCCGGGGGGGCCTTGACCCCACCACCACTAACAATATTGACCCCGGGGGGCCTTGACCCCACCACCACTAACAACACTGAACTCTCTGCCACCTCACGGCTGATTCCAGGCACCCCTTGATGGTGTATTCCCTGCCCCCCCCCCCACACTCACCTAGTTGTACTCACCTTGTTGTGCTGGCGGGGGTTGAGCTCTGGCTCTTTGGTCCCGCCTCTCAACTATCAGTCAACTGGTGTACAGGTTCCTGAGCCTACTGGGCTCTATCATATCTACATTTGGAGCTGTGTATGGAGTCAGCCTCCACCACATCACTGCCTAATGCATTCCACATTGTACGAACGTACGTGTATGTGTGTGTGTGTGTGTGTGTGTGTGTGTGTGTGTGTGTGTGTGTGTGTGTGTGTGTGTGTGTGTGTGTGTGTGTGTGTGTGTGTGTGTGTGTGTGTGTGTGAGAGAGAGAGAGAGAGAGAGAGAGAGAGAGTGCGTTCCCCTCATCATGGCCGCATGATTGAAAGAAAGGTGTTGCTGGGAGAGCAATTATCTCCGTTCCCATGACCTCGTTCTGCTAGTTGTGTGTGTTTATACCCCAGGTGGCCCTCAGGTGGCGCTCAGGTGGCCCTCAGGTGGCCCCCCAGGTGGCCCTCAGGTGGCCCCCCAGGTGGCCCTCAGGTGGCCCCCCAGGTGGCCCCCAGGTGGCCGTCAGGTGGCCCCCCCTCAGGTGGCCCTCAGGTGGCCCCCCAGGTGGCCCTCAGGTGGTCCCCCAGGTGGCCCTCAGGTGGCCCTCAGGTGGCCCCCAGGTGACCCACTAGTGGATAGTGGGAGGAGGAAGAGCACAGAACCGTACCCTTACAGGCGTCTGCCAGTGTACACGTACAGTACCAGTATCTGGGCTCTGAGACCTCTGCCCTCTGACCTCATAGTGACGTCACACACACACACACACACACCTTATGTAAAATACTAAATGGTACAGCACCTCTGATGACTACACCCTCCCCCCTACACCCCCCTCCTCACCCCCCCCTCTACACCCCCCTACACCCCCTCTTACATTCAACACTCCGCACTTACTACATTGAGATGAAGTAGATCAGGTTAATGTGATGTGTTTGTGCACATGTGTGGGGTGTTGGCTGACTGACTCCATTGATGCTTTTATTGTCTCGTTAACACTAATACTCCTCCACACGCCCCCACCACCACCCACACGCCCCCACCACCACCCACACGCCCCCACCACCACCCACACGCCCCCACCACCACCCACACGCCCCCACCACCGCCCACACGCCCCCACCACCACCCACACGCCCCCACCACCACCACCCACACGCCCCCACCACCACCACCCACACGCCCCCACCACCACCACCCACACGCCCCCACCACCACCACCCACACGCCCCCACCACCACCCACACGCCCCCACCACCACCCACACGCCCCCACCACCACCCACACGCCTCTACCACCACCCACACGCCCCCACCACCGCCCACACGCCCCCACCACCGCCCACACGCCCCCACCACCGCCCACACGCCCCCACCACCACCCACACGCCCCCACCACCGCCCACCCGCCCACACGCCCCCACCACCACCCACACGCCCCCACCACCACCCACACGCCCCCACCACCACCCACACGCCCCCACCACCACCCACACGCCCCCACCGCCCACACGCCCCCACCACCGCCCACACGCCCCCACCACCACCCACACGCCCCCACCACCGCCCACCCGCCCACACGCCCCCACCACCACCCACACGCCTCCACCACCACCCACACGCCCCCACCACCACCACCACCACCACGCCCCCAATGCCCACACGCCCCCACCAACGCCCACGTGCCCCTACCACCGCCCACGTGCCCCTACCACCGCCCACACGCCTCCACCACCACCCAGTTCAGTTACTAAACTAAACTGAATAATGGAATATCTGAAGGACTGGAAGCAGTGTGTCACAGTGAGAGAGTTCTCAAGCTGGAGGAATGTGTTAAGTTGGGGGTCCCACGAGGCTCTGTCCTGGGTCCACTGATGTTCATAATGTGTGTGAACGACCCATACCTGATGGAGTGAGTTCGTACATATCAGTGTTTGCAGATGATACATCGTCCAGTAAGGGGGGGGGGTGTCTGGTGAGGGACGCAGCATAAATAGTTACCGTACTGTAACTTTTTCAAATAAACAGATGATATTTGCTAGTCAGTCATATTCGCCGCGTCATTTTCCGTCCGTCCTGCTCCGTATTCCTGTCACACTGCCGTTTGTGTTGTTGTGTAATGTGTGTGGGGACATGTGTAGTAAAATTTGCCCAACCACTTGGGCTGGACGGTATAGAGCGACGGTCTCGCTTCATGCAGGTCGGCGTTCAATCCCCGACCGTCCACAAGTGGTTGGGGCAACATTCCTTCTCCCCCCGTCCCATCCCAAAGCCTTATCCTGAGCCCTTCCCAGTGCTATATAGTGGTAATGGCTTGGTGCTTCCTCCCGATATTTGACCGTCCTTGTTGTGGAAGTTATGGTGAGGGGCGAGGCTGGTCCCCGGGCTCCCCAAGCCTGGCCTCGGGCCGAGCTTGGGGAGTAGAAGGACTCCCAGAACCCCATCAACCAGGTACCCCATCAAGCAGGTGGTCGCTCCGGGCACTTGCTGTACAACCTGTCCTCATCAACAGTGGCTCAATGCTCGGTAACCTACCTGCCCACCTCTCTTCCCCCCCCCCCCTTCGCCTCCTTCCCCCCTTCCGTCCCCCCTCCCCCCTCCTTCGTTTATGAAGGAAAACCACATGACACACGACTCACAGCTGATGACGTGTGTGAGATTCATCTTCGTTCATCACCTCTGCTCGAATCCCACCTCTTCATCCACGTACTGTAAATGTCATTAAGAGCCAACAGAGCCTAACTACTCAACCTTATGATAAGCCTAACTGTTCAATATATTCTAGTTTGTAACAATCTTTGACAAAATGAAAAATGAAGAGAAAATGAATGCGCAGTGCAGTCAAATTGATGAATGCGTCTCTGGGGGTGATGAATGCGTCTCTGGGGGGTGATGAATGCGTCTCTGGGGGGGGTGATGAATGCGTCTCTGGGGGTGATGAATGCGTCTCTGGGGGTGATGAATGCGTCTCTGGGGGGGGGTGATGAATGCGTCTCTGGGGGGGGTGATGAATGCGTCTCTGGGGGGGGTGATGAATGCGTCTCTGGGGGGTGATGAATGCGTCTCTGGGGGGTGATGAATGCGTCTCTGGGGGTGATGAATGCGTCTCTGGGGGGGGGGGTGATGAATGCGTCTCTGGGGGGTGATGAATGCGTCTCTGGGGGGTGATGAATGCGTCTCTGGGGGGTGATGAATGCGTCTCTGGGGGGGGTGATGAATGTGTCTCTGGGGGGGTGATGAATGCGTCTCTGGGGGGGGGTTGATGAATGCGTCTCTGGGGGGGGGGTGATGAATGCGTCTCTGGGGGGTGATGAATGCGTCTCTGGGGGGGGGGTGATGAATGCGTCCTCTAGGGGGTGATGAATGCGTCTCTGGGGGGGTGATGAATGCGTCTCTGGGGGGTGATGAATGCGTCTCTGGGGGGTGATGAATGCGCCTCTGGGGGTGATGAATGCGTCTCTGGGGGTGATGAATGCGTCTCTGGGGGGTGATGAATGCGTCTCTGGGGGGGTGATGAATGCGTCTCTGGGGGGGGGTGATGAATGCGTCTCTGGGGGGTGATGAATGCGTCTCTGGGGGGTGATGAATGCGTCTCTGGGGGGTGATGAATGCGTCTCTGGGGGGTGATGAATGCGTCTCTGGGGGTGATGAATGCGTCTCTGGGGGGTGATGAATGCGTCTCTGGGGGGTGATGAATGCGTCTCTGGGGGGGTGATGAATGCGTCTCTGGGGGGTGATGAATGCGTCTCTGGGGGGTGATGAATGCGTCTCTGGGGGGTGATGAATGCGTCTCTGGGGGGTGATGAATGCGTCTCTGGGGGGGTGATGAATGCGTCTCTGGGGGGTGATGAATGCGTCTCTGGGGGGTGATGAATGCGTCTCTGGGGGGTGATGAATGCGTCTCTGGGGGGTGATGAATGCGTCTCTGGGGGGTGATGAATGCGTCTCTGGGGGGTGATGAATGCTTCTCTGGGGGGTGATGAATGCTTCTCTGGGGGTGATGAATGCGTCTCTGGGGGGTGATGAATGCGTCTCTGGGGGGTGATAAATGCATCTCTGGGGGTGATGAATGCGTCTCTGGGGGTGATGAATGCGTCTCTGGGGGGTGATGAATGCGTCTCTGGGGGGTGATGAATGCGTCTCTGGGGAGGGTGATGAATGCGTCTCTGGGGAGGGTGATGAATGCGTCTCTGGGGGGTGATGAATGCGTCTCTGGGGGGTGATGAATGCGTCTCTGGGGGTGATGAATGCGTCTCTGGGGGTGATGAATGCGTCTCTGGGGGTGATGACTGCGTCTCTGGGGGTGATGAATGCGCCTGGGAAGAGGCGTCTCAGCCGCCGCCCGCACGAACCTAGCCTGAGACAAGGGGTGTTGACGAAGACCTGTTACAGGTGGGGATCGAACCCACGTCCCCCGGACGCCCCAGGGACACATGCACCACCCACCGCACCATGATGTCCAAGAGACGCGAGTTCGATCCCTTTCAACGGCCTCGAAATTTTCTCAAAGGGAACAGCCTCTTGGTTTCGGCGCCCGACACCATGTAATGCTCTAATTGGATTGTATTAATTTGAAAGTTTTCGCGCTCAGAAGCGATTGGGCATTGTACGTGGCAATTAATTGTGTGTTCTTCTGATATGTTAGTAATAAAGAGGTTATATTTATTGATATAAATTACATTATTAATTATGGGACTTGAGTGGTTACTTAAGTTCGCCTGTAATAGTGGTGATGGGTGCTGGGATGTGAGTAAATGGTGAGTAAATGGTGAGGATGTGAGTGTTTCTTGGCCTTAACGAGGTTGGTCTTTGCAAGACCAGTGTTCTTAGTCCTGCTTTACTGTGGTGTAGATATTGTACTCACTCACTCACTCACTCACTCACTCACTCACTCACTCACTCACTCACTCACTCACTCACTCACACCGGAGAGGTGGTGCAGTGAGACCCAGCGTGGTATCTAGACCGTGTTAAGGGGGTTCCCAGACATTAGATTAGGTCCGGGTGTTCTCTCCGTGAGTCTCTCTTCCCCGCTATACTCTGTGGTACACCGCGGTGCTCCGTCTGTGGTACGCTGTGGGGCTCCGTCTGTGGTACGCTGTGGGGCTCCGTCTGTGGTACGCTGTGGGGCTCCGTCTGTGGTACGCTGTGGGGCTCCGTCTGTGGTACACCGCGGGGCTCCGTCTGTGGTACACCGCGGGGCTCCGTCTGTGGTACACCGCGGTGGCTGACGGTACAGGGGGACAGCGGTACACGGTGCGTTTCACGTAAGCAACGTGAATTAGAGCGTAGAGCTCTAATTTTTTAGAATTAGAATTCTTTAGAATTTAGAATTCTTGAATTAGAGCTCCCCTGCCACCTTCCAGGCTGCCACCATCTCTGCCACCTCCCCTGCCACCATCTCTGCCACCATCTCTGCCACCTCCCCTGCCACCATCTCTGCCACCATCTCTGCCACCTCCCCTGCCACCATCTCTGCCACCATCTCTGCCACCTCCCCTGCCACCATCTCTGCCACCTCCCCTGCCACCATCTCTGCCACCTCCCCTGCCACCCGGCCTTCGGTCAAACCATTAGGCCAGTAGTTGTCAAGGTGGCCGACATAAGCCTTCGTCCCCACAGGGGTCAATGGAACTGATTGGGGAAAGTTTAAGCACTGAGGCAGTGAATATCTCACTGTAACGTGACTGAAAACAAAGATCCGCAAGCCAGAGGACCCGCGTTCGATTCCCTGCCGCGACAAATAGTTGCTAGGCAGTTTTTCATCTGATGCCTCTGTTTACCTAGGAGTTAAGAGTTGTTGCGGGCTGCAACCAAGGTGGGTGGGTGTGTGTGTGTGTGTGTGTGTGTGTGTGTGTGTGTGTGTGTGTGTGTGTGTGTGTGTGTGTGTGTGTGTGTGTACTCACTCAGTTGTGTTTGCGGGGGTTGAGCTCTGGCTCTTTGGTCCCGCCTCTCAACCGTCAATCAACAGGTGTACAGATTCCTGAGCCTACTGGGCTCTGTCATATCTACACTTGAAACTGTGTATGGAGTCAGCCTCCACCACATCACTTCCTAATGCATTCCATTTGTCAACCACTCTGACACTAAAAAAGTTCTTTCTAATATCTCTGTGGCAGTGCATGAAATACAAAATATAAACAAACAAGCCAGTCCGTGTGGGACCCCCGCTACACCGGACACCTGGGTATAACGCCCTGGGGGGAAACCCCCGGTGGTCATCTGCCGGGGAAACGACGGTGGCCGACAAAACAAGGTGGTTGTCACCGGTGTGCTAATTACTTAGGGCTTACAGCCTCCTTGGTACCTTGGAGGTGGCGCAGAGGTTAAATGTCCCCCCCTCCCCCTGCGACGACCCCTGGTCGCTTGACCATCCCACCTGGTTGGTGGTGTGGTCAACCAGGCTGTTACACGCCGCTGCTGCTGCTGCTGCTGCACAGTCTGGTGGTTTAGTTACAGCCCGGTTGATCAGGGGCCAGATTCACGAAGCAGTTACGCAGGCACTTACGAACGTGTACATCTTTCCTCAATCTTTGGCGGCTTTGGTTACATTTATTAAACAGTTTACAAGCATGAAAACTTGCCAATCAACTGTAGTTATTGTTATAAACAGCCTCCTGGTGCTTCGGAGCTCATTAACTGTTTAATAATTGTAAACAAAGCCGCCAAAGATTGAGAAAAGATGTACAGGTTCGGAAGTGCCTGCGTAACTGCTTCGTGAATCTGGCTCCGGGTGTCCATTGTAGGGTGGGTCCCCTTGGAACGCGGTGGTAAGGTCTGAGCCGGTCGGCCGAGCGGACAGCACGCTGGGCTTGTGATCCTGTGGTCCCGGGTTCGATCCCAGGCACCGGCGAGAAACAATGGGCAGAGTTTCTTTCACCCTATGCCCCTGTTACCTAGCAGTAAAATAGGTACCTGGGTGTTAGTCAGCTGTCACGGGCTGCTGCTTCCTGGGGGTGGAGGCCTGGTCGAGGACCGGGTCGCGGGGACACTAAAGCCCCGAAATCATCTCAAGATAACCTCAAGAAGGTCATCTACTTATGCCATCACTGTGCGTCTGTGAACACCGGTTCGAACCCCCCTCATCAAGGTTCGTGTGGGTTTGTTCTATGCCCCCATATGTTAAAGTGCCCTTGATATACAGCTCATGAACTCGGTGAACTTTGTTAACGATCGCATTCACTCGACACAACTACCCCTTACGGGTTACTCATGCCCATGCCACACCTCTTGGGTGGCTGTGTGTATAAGGTACACTATTGCTACTCTTGTTATCCCAAACATACTTAAAACAGCGGAAATAACACTGCTTTTATTCACAATCACACTACACACAGCGTCTTCATAACTGGCCGACCTCTCGCAGTGTTCAAGAGAGAATTTGATAAGCACCTCCAAAGGATACCTGACCAACCAGGCTGTGATTCATACGTCAGGCTGTGACTCATACGTCAGGCTGCGAGCAACCGCGTCTAACAGCCTATTTGACCAGTCCAGCAACGAGGAGGCCTGGTCGACGACCGGGCCGCGGGGACGCTAAGCCCCGAAATCATCGCAAGGTAAGGTCACCCTGGTTCCCGGGTTACCATGAGGTCCAGACTGGACGCTCCCGCCCCGCACAGCTGCTGGACCTGGGACCAAAGAGCCAGAGCTCAACCCCCACAAGTACAGCTAGGTGAGTGCTGTGGAAGACAAGCTAAACGCCGATGTAATATACTCAGATTTCGCCAAAGTTTTCGACAAAGGTGACCATGTTATTTTGTACAAAATGCGCTCAACGGGAATTATTGGGAAAGGTTAATTTCCTAACAAACAGAACGCAGAGTGTAGTAGTCAACACAGTAAAATCCGGATCATCCACACTGAAAAGCTCAGTACCTCAAGGTACTATGCTTGCTCCGGTACTTTTCCTCATATCAGAAATAGACAAGGATTCAAACTGCAGCACTGTATCAGCCTTTCCGAGAGTAAACGACATAGAGGACACAGCAAACCTCCAAACTGATGTAAATCAGGTCTTTCAATGGGCCCCCCCACAGACACCCCCCACAAAGACCCCGCCCCCACAAAGACCCCCCACACACAAAGACCCCCCACACACAAAGACCCCCCACACACAAAGACCCCCCACACACAAAGACCCCCCACACACAAAGACCCCCCACACACAAAGACCCCCCACACACAAAGACCCCCCACACACAAAGACCCCCCACACACAAAGACCCCCCACACACAGACCCCCCACACACAAAGACCCCCCACACACAAAGACCCCCCACACACAAAGACCCCCCCACACACAAAGACCCCCCCACACACAAAGACCCCCCCACACACAAAGACCCCCCCCCCACAAAGACCCCCCCACAAAGACCCCCCACACAAAGACCCCCCACACACAAAGAGCCCCCCCACACACAAAGACCCCCCACACACAAAGACCCCCTCCACACACAAAGAGCCCCCCCCACACACAAAGACCCCCCCACACACAAAGACCCCCTCCACACACAAAGACCCCCCCACACACAAAGACCCCCCCCACAAAGACCCCCCACAAAGACCCCCCACAAAGACCCCACACACACAATGACCCCCCCCACACAAAGACCCCCCCACAAAGACCCCCCACAAAGACCCCCCACACACAAAGACCCCCCACACACAAAGACCCCCCACACACAAAGACCCCCCACACACAAAGAGCCCCCCACACACAAAGAGCCCCCCCACACACAAAGACCCCCCACACACAAAGAGCCCCCCCACACACAAAGACCCCCCCACAAAGACCCCCATAAAGATCCCCCCACAAAGACCCCCACAAAGACCCCCCTAACAAAGACACCCCCACTCAACCCACGTAACCTAAGGGATCTGTTGTCTCATTTACAAGCCAGGCCGACCAAATGATGGGTCCATATTTGTATGCTTCAAATATTGGATATCAAAGCGTTCCACTTTGTGCGCTTTGATCCCTAATGGACAATGGCGAGGCATTGTTGGGCAGGTTGTGACGTCACGACCTTTGTGGGGAGATGGGGAGGGTAACTGAGAAGAGGAAAGGGAAGGGAAGGGGAAGATAAAGAAAAGGTTTGGAAAGGGGCGCGAACGAGAGGAGATGCAGGAGGGGGGGGGGGGCAAAAAATGGCGAGTAATTGTTGATTCTCTCTTCTTACTACCGTCTTTCCCTCCCCCCATGTCTTCCCTCTCCCTATGTCTTCCCCCTCCCCCAATTTCTTTCTTAAACTTTATTTCCCTCTGTGTTAAGTCTCCTCCTACCCCGGGGTCACCTTCCTCCCCTGGGAATGGTCAGGTGGCCGGGGCGACAACGCCCGTTTCCTGATTGTCAAAACTCTGTATATTATATATCATGAATCCCACCCCTGAGGCTGTGCTTAAGGGGTGGGACTGTGTTAAATTAGATTGGGGGTTGGTTAGATTAGTTTGGGTTGGGTTGATATTGTTAAAATCCATTGGTGTACCGACCTCTGCAGGATGTGGCTTTTCTCCCCCAACCTCCCTTCAATGATCCACTTTATCCACCTATGAAGAGGCTTTAGGCTACGGCTAATTGGCTGGCTGGCTGGCTGCCTTTGTATTCTTTGTGGTAATGGGGTTATGAGTATGTAATGGGGAGAGAATGGTGGTGGTGTTGACGGTGAATGGGGTTGAGTGCTCTTGTATGCTAAGAGTGGATTTTGCTTGAGTTGGAGGTGCAGAAGGCAGCAGCAGGCAGGGCGCCAGTCTACCTGACCCGCTATTCCCAAGGGGTTGACCGCGCTAATCTTGAGCGGACCTCTCTCGCCTCGCGGTGACTGGCTGTTGATGTCGCGGTGACTCTTGATGCTAGTATCGATGTCACCGCTGTTGCTGTCTGTGGTGGTGCTGTGTGCAGCCCTGCCACACAGGCGGGTTCTTGGCGGGAAATTATTAGCCCTAGGTACACCGGGGCTAATGACCTCTTGCCTCGTTTGCTTAATTAACCATCTCGTCACATAGCTCATTGTGTTTACACGAGAGGGACGTTGACTGTGTAGAGACAAACGCCCAGGGGCCAGATTCACGAAGCAGTTACGCAAGCACTTACGAACGTGTATATCTTTCCTCAATCTTTGACGGCTTTGGTTACATTTATTAAATAGTTTACAAGCATGAAAACTTCCCACTCAACTGTTGTTATTGTTATAAACAGCCTCCTGGTGCTTCGAAGCTCATTAACTGTTTAATAATTGGAAACAAAGCCGCCAAAGATTGAGAAAAGATGTACAGGTTCGTAAGTGTCTACGTAAGTACTTTTGTGAATATGGTCCCCTGGTGTACACCTCCCTCCTCGATGATCACATAGCACACACACAAATGTATACATTGTGGGGATGTACATGTGTGTATATTTTCCCCTCGTAACATTAGAAGATACGTTCAGGGCCTCGTGTCGGTGTCTTCAGCCTCACGAAGATATGATAAAGGATCAAGTCAACTTTGCGGACGTCGATTGATGAAGATTAAGCCACCCAAAAGGTGGCACGGGCATGAATAGCCCGTAAGTGGTGGTCCTTTTGAGCCATTACCAGTATCAAGAGCTGATACTGGAGATCTGTGGAGGTGCGACTGCACCCTGCGTGACGGGAGATGTCTCCCGTTGCGGACGTCACCCAAGATGACTCTTCATGGCCTGGAGACGCTGTGTGTCGGTGCTCGAGTGCTTCACGTGAGTACTGGTCACTGGGTCACGGTAGATAAGCTGCTTGGAGGATTAGGGAGGGAAGGAGGGAGGGTGACGGAAGGGGAGGAAGGTAAAAGTAGGTAGAGGGAGTGTAAGGGAGGGAGATGGGAGGAAAGGATAAAGAAGGCACTATAACTTACAGGTGACATTCTACTCCACGCTCGCTCCTGTGCCAGGTAAGTCCCCTACGGGCTCACCATAGCCCGTGCTACTTGCAACTTGTTGCGAGTATCTTGAGGTTATCTTGAGGTTATCTTGATGATTTCGGGGCTTTTTAGTGTCCCCGCGGCCCGGTCCTCGACCAGGCCTCCACCCCCAGGAAGCAGCCCGTGACAGCTGACTAACACCCAGGTACCTATTTTACTGCTAGGTAACAGGGGCATAGGGTGAAAGAAACTCTGCCCAATGTTTCTCGCCGGCGCCTGGGATCGAACCCAGGACCACAGGATCACAAGTCCAGCGTGCTGTCCGCTCGGCCGACCGGCTCCCTAAGCTACTCCCGAGTAGCTGAATCTATAACAACACTCCACGCTGGTCAGTAGATCTATAAGTCCCCCCCCCTTGCTCCTGCGGTGAGGGACGCAGCCCGTTCTCCTAATAAAACGTCGCATTTTGACGTATATTCTAAGGCTAAAAATCGTCGTACTAGAAAATGGCAGCTGCTCGCGAAATTGGCACACTGTACCGTTTTCTGTTTTGGGTCCTCCGGTAGGTTGGAAAAAGGGCACTGTAGTACGACCGTTTCTTGACGTTGGGGAAGCTTAGGAGGACGGGCTGGGGGACGTAGGGAAGTGTAAGTATGCTGGTGAGTGTATTCGGTCGAGGTGTAGATACGGAGGTTGGTTGTGTACTTTGAGCACCTCTGGTGGCCACGGTGGCCCTGTGAGGCACCGTCACGGTGGCCCTGTGAGGCACCGTCACGGTGGCCCTGTGAGGCACCGTCACGGTGGCCCTGTGAGGGACTGTGAGGCACTGCCACGGTCTTCCCCAGTGCAAAATTGCTCGTACACTGGTGTGTTTGCTTGTACAGTACAAGGGACCTGTCGAGTCTCGGAGCAAGCTGTTTGTTTGTGTTCCCGGGGCTGTGGTTGGGGGGGGGGGGTCGTGTAGGACGTGTTTGGGTGTAGTTGGTTTAGTTGTTGTTGTTGTTAGATTTAGCTACTCGGAACGAAATCTCCATGTAGCACGGGCTATAGTGATCCCGTAATTCGGTTATTTGAGATTACCTTGTTACTGTGATATTTGGGTCCAAGTTTGAAACTTAGGTGGGGGGGGGGTTTTCTCCTTTTTCCCCAGTTTCTTTTTCGCTTCTGTTTTAGAACACTGGTTTTATACTTGTTTTAATAACATTATCTTGGTGGCTAGGTTTTTTTTTAGTGTGTGTGGTGGTGTTGTGTAGTGTGGTGCACTGTAGTATGGTGGCCTGTGAGGCTCTAGTTTATAGTGTGTGTGTGTGTGTGTGTGTGTGTGTGTGTGTGTGTGTGTGTGTGTGTGTGTGTGTGTGTGTGTGTGTGTGTGTACACGTGTACGTACTCACGAAGTTGTGCTCGCGGGGGTTGAGCTCTGGTTCTTTGGTCCCGCTTCTCGACTGTCAATCAACTGGTGTACAGATTCCTACGTGCGTGTGCGGTTGTACTCACCTAATTGTGCTTGCGGGGGTTGAGCTTTGGCTCTTTGGTCCAAAGAGACCTTTGGTTTGGTTGTGTGCGTGCGGTTGTGCGCGTGCGGTTGTGCGCGCGTGGTTGTGCGCGCGTGGTTGTGTGCGTGCGGGAGTGTGCAGGTGGTGAGCAGTATGAGGGTTATGGAGGCGCTTAACCAGGTTATGTACACAAGGGGGGGGGGAACTAGGTTACTGTACTTGTGCATCCTCCCCTCCCTCCCCCACTCCCCCTCCCCACCGCTTCCCCCCCCCTCCCCACCAATATTGCCGGGGCAGGAGCACATGACCCAGGCCGGGTAGCAGTGACTCTGGCTCCCAATACGACACCCTCGGGGCCCCTAGCAGTGCCGGGCACCGTTACTACAGCCTGGTGCCTGGCCTGCAGTGTCAGGTGTTGGGGGGCTAGGTGGTGACTAGTGCCTAGCCAACAGTGCCACGTGCTAGGATCAGTTCTCTCCTCCACCCCCCCCCCACTAAGGAGCACGTAATTCGGGCAGTCTCTTGAAGAACAGTGAAAACCAAGTCTCTCTTTGCGTGCTGCTCAGACAAGGTGATTATGTAGTTTGCTGGTGGAGGAGACCAGGCCGTCTATTGTTCTGGGGTCCTTAGTAGAGACAGGAGGGGGGGGGGGTGGAGGGGGGGACGGGGGGGGGGAGAAAGAGGGAGAGAAAAAGGGGGGAGGGAGAAGAGTTAATAGGATGAAGAGTCATTTAGTGTGTGGGTGTGTACTCACCTAGTTGTGCTTGCGGGGGTTGAGCTCTGGCTCTTTGGTTCCGCCTCTCAACCGTCAATCAACAGGTGTACAGGTTCCTGAGCCTACTGGGCTCTATCATATCTACATTTGAAACTGTGTATGGAGTCAGCCTCCACCACATCACTTCCTAATGCATTCCACCTGTTGGGGATGCTTGGCTTGTATTTCTGGTACAGTACTTGCAGTATCTTGTTAATTTGTAAAGCATCAACAACAATAATTAGGAAATGTATATGTTTATCTCTCAGAATGTTTGGTAATATGTTTATTGCTTGTGATGTGTGTCTATGTATGTATTAACACGATGTACTGAACGGGGTGAGAATAGCTTGAGCTACCTCATCCCTTTGTGTGTATTTTACCTCAATAAACTTATTTCAATTTTCAACAACAATAACGCATTACAGCAGGCTATAAACTACATTACAGGACAGTTATCTTTAAGGATAACATGTACAAGACTTTTACAAATTTCCTCCAAATTAATGACGCGTGTTTGGACCGGCAAACAAGATTCAAGGTTTTGTAGTGTTGTTGCTCTGAAAGGCGTCCAGGAGGTCATTGCAAAGGCAACAACCAAGCTTAACCTCTGCTAGGCCTGATATACACCAGCTTTGACCTAATAAAGTACCGATATGGACTATTCTAGGCCTATTCTATTCTAGAGGTGAGGTATGAGTGAATTCTTATCCACCTTCCTTACCATCCCAATAGGACAAAAAGCAAACCTCTTTTGGCGCCACAGTCTGCTGTATCCAGCCCGGTTCTCCTGGAATGATAGTACTTATAGCAACTTTTTAGTCGAACGTTCAAAAAAATGGGCTTTGTTGTGAATTAGCCCAAACGGCGTCAAAGAAAATGGAGAAGTATTTGAAAAACCTGACCAGACCTGACCTGACTTTACACTGACCTGAACTGACTTTACACTGACCTGAACTGACTTTACACTGACCTGAACTGACTTTACACTGACCTGAACTGACTTTACACTGACTCGACCTTACTTTACACGGACCTGACTTTACACGGACCTGACTTTACACTGACCTGAACTGACTTTACACTGACCTGACTTTGCACTGACCTGACCTTACTTTACACTGACCTGACCTGACTTTACACTGACCTGACCTGACTTTACACTGACCTATCCAAACAATCCTAGGACTAATAGGCACATTTTATTTGACCAAAGAGTATAACCCACCAAACACACACCGAAACTACGACGTTGGTACAACGTTCGAACAAGTTTTAACACCTCCTAACCAGTTATAACAACCAATATAGCAAGTTGTAACAACGTTCTAATACGTCATAAACACGTTAAGCCAAGATGTAACAACTTTATTACAAGTTGTAACAAGCGGAAAATAGAGACAGTTTCGGTTTGTGTTTCCAGGGTTAAGTAATCTCGTTTTAGGCTGGGATGGCTTTTCTCCCTATATACTCCAGGGTCGTTATATGTTATATATATATTTAGATGATGGGTTGTATGAAATAATTTAACATTTTGTCATTTGTGTTTGTTAATATATAGAAGAGTTGTTACATTCTTGTAAACAAGGCTATGCGTGTAACTAACACGCATAGCGTTTCCGGCAAGTCGTTTATCTTAATTTTCTCTGAAATATGACCCGAAATATTAGCAGTAAAATAGGTACCTGGGAGTTAGTCAGCTGTCACGGACTGCTTCCTGGGGGTGGAGGCCTGGTCGAGGACCGGGCCGCGGGGACACTAAATAGCTCCGAAATCATCTCAAGATAACCTCAAGATAACCCGCCAACAACGGTTTGGGCTACGGGCTCACCATAGGCCTGGTCGACGACCGGGCCGCGGGGACACTAAGCCCCGGAAGCACCTCAAGGTAGGTAGCCCGTGCTACTTGGAACTTTTAGTTCCAGGTAGCGAATCTTAAACAACAGCAAAACGGTTTGGGTGAACAGAGGCGTACAGTTAAGGATTAGCGCCTAGTCAATCCTCCCCGGCCAGGATACGAACTCGGGGTCAATTCGCTTGCGAGGTGCGGGACGAGTATGTTACCATTGCGCCATGATGTCCGCCTGACTGCAATCCTCACAATATATATATATATATATATATATATATATATATATATATATATATATATATATATATATATATATATATATATATATATATATATATATATATATTTTATGGGAATATGAAAGGCAGAGTCTGGGATGCTCCCGGACGCAGGTTCGAATCCTCGTCACGGCCCTTGTGGATGTGTTTATATTATGGGAATTGAACACCATTTGTGTGCAAGATCAATACAAGGGGGATTAAATATGAGGATTAATACAATACAATCAATACATCAGTATGAGGATTAATACAATATGAGGATTAAACCGGGCTGTTTGGTTAATAAACGGTTAATAAAATTGTTGGTTAAATTTGGTTTTTGGTTTGGATAAACACAGGCACAACTGGAAACCCGTTTTCTGCAAGGTCACAATAGGACCTAATACCGTTTTCTGTAAATAGTATAGTGGGTGACTGATGGAAGCGTGCGGTGGTGGGTGCTTGGGTTACCTTGTGTTCTATACACCGTCAACACAATGGCGTGCTGGCTCGGTTTACCGTATACCCCACAATGCTACATAGCGAACTGCTTGGGGGGCTTGGGTAAATGATACCGTGCTTGTTAATAGCAGGGGAGGCAGGGAGGCATGCGCAGCCCACAGATGAAAACAACATTGACTTTATGCCTCCTTCCCCAGATTCACGAAGCAGTTATGCAAGTACTTACCAACGTGTACATCTTTCCTCAATCTTTGACGGCTTTGGTTACATTTATGAAACAGTTTACAAGCATGAAAACTTGCCAAGCAACTGTTGTTATTGTTATAAACAGCCTCCTGGTGCTTCGGAGCTCATTAACTGTTTAATAATTGTAAACAAAGCCGCCAAAAATTGAGAAAAGATGTACAGGTTCGTAATTGCCTGCGTAACTGCTTCGTGAATTTGGCCCCTGGTTCGGACTGCTGTAATTTCAGGTATTATCCCATTACGTGCTAATTGTCCCCATTACATATGCGTTATATTATCCTTTATTATTATACTGTTGGTGCCTGTAGCTCGCGGTCTGACAACCACAGCCTGGTGGATCAGGTATCCTTAGGGAGGTGTTTTATCAAGTTGGTCTAGAACAATATTAGTAATGCTTCGTATGTACATTGTAATAGAACAATGTGATGTCTTTATGAGAAAGTATTGAGGCTGTACAATGGGGGTCGAAGCTGTATCCATTGGTTCGATCCCATTGTATATCCTCAAGCCTCAAGATGGCCATAGACGTGTCTTGGGGTGTACGTTTGATCATTGGGGATATTTTGCACATCTTGAACATTTCTCCTGGTCTCGTACTGAGTCGGTTATACTCTTGGCAAGATTTCTAACTTCTCCTTTCACACCTTTGTGTGTTCTGATGGCTTCATATAGGTTATCTTGAGGTTATCTCGAGTTGATTACGGGGCTCAGTGTCCCCGCGGCCCGGTCCTCGACCAGGCTTCCACCCCCTAGGAAGCAGCCCGTGACAGCTGACTAACTCCCAGGTACCTATTTACCGCTAGGTAACTGGGACATCAGGGTGAAAGAAACTCTGCCCATCGTTTCTCGCCGGCGCCCGGGATCGAACCCGGGACCACAGGATCACGTGTCCAGCGTGCTGTCCGCTCGGCCGGCCGGCTCCCGCCGCGACACCCTTGGTCCCTGCTAGCATGCCAGGCCACCCGTGTCTCCACCTTCACCACCTCTGACCTCACCATCTGATAATGACACCCGCTGATGATAGTGACTGTGGTGCGGTGTAGTGGTGGTGGTAGGGGCAGGGGGGTGTTCACCTAGTTGTGCTTGCGGGGGTTGAGCTCTGCCTCTTTCGGCCCGCCTCTCAGCTGTCAATCAACTGTTACTAAATATTAAATGATTTTTGTTTTCACACACACGCACCCACTCTCTTGTGAGAGTAGAGAGTGCGCCTTGTGAGAGTAGAGAGTGCGCCTTGTGAGAGTAGAGTGCGCGCCTTGTGAGAGTAGAGTGCGCGCCTTGTGAGAGTAGAGTGCGCGCCTTGTGAGAGTAGTGCGCGCGCCTTGTGAGAGTAGTGCGCGCGCCTTGTGAGAGTAGTGCGCGCGCCTTGTGAGAGTAGAGTGCGCGCCTTGTGAGAGTAGAGTGCGCGCCTTGTGAGAGTAGAGTGCGCGCCTTGTGAGAGTAGAGTGCGCGCCTTGTGAGAGTAGAGTGCGCGCCTTGTGAGAGTAGAGTGCGCGCCTTGTGAGAGTAGAGTGCGCGCCTTGTGAGAGTAGAGTGCGCGCCTTGTGAGAGTAGAGTGCGCGCCTTGTGAGAGTAGAGTGCGCGCCTTGTGAGAGTAGAGTGCGCGCCTTGTGAGAGTAGAGTGCGCGCCTTGTGAGAGTAGAGTGCGCGCCTTGTGAGAGTAGAGTGCGCGCCTTGTGAGAGTAGAGTGCGCGCGCGCCTTGTGAGAGTAGAGTGCGCGCGCGCCTTGTGAGAGTAGAGTGCGCGCGCGCCTTGTGAGAGTAGAGCGCACCTTGTAAGGAAGTGTATGAGAAGTGTTCCAACTCTCCAAGAAGACGCCATCTTCCTTATACATCACTGACTTTATCGCTCCTTCCTGCAGGTAAGACTCGGGGAGATTGTCAAGAGGGACTTCCGCTCTGTAGTGTGTGCGTGTGCGTGTGCGTGTGCGTGTGCGTGTGCGTGTGCGTGTGCGTGTGCGTGTGTGTGTGTGTGTGTGTGTGTGTGTGTGTGTGTGTGTCACGCCGGTCTGTAGTTAACGGGCCGTTGGTTGTAACAATTCTCAGTACTGGAGCTCCGATTTCCTTGTAAGTTCGGACAGGTTGTGGTGGTAAGCACATGGTGGTCCAGTGGGTAATGTGTGCGTCACTGGTGACCTTGGAGGCGAGGGTTCGATTCCACCGCCCTGTTTCAAAGATATTTCTTCGAGACTTCAGGCTATTGTGATTGTATTGACCGTCTTCCATTTTCTTCGACATCTCTCTCGCCTCTTATCTAATGGGGAGCATCTTTTTTAACGGAAACGACCAATCCGTTAAGAAATGGGGCGTATTAGTAAGAGCGTCGTGTTATTGACGTTTGTAATGGGATTAGATGGGTTGGCTGAATTGACATGTTCCCCATCTCACGGTAACCTCAAGGTAATCTCCAAGGTAATCTCAAAGGTAATCTCAAAGGTAATCTCCAAGGTAATCTCCAAGGTAATTTCAAAGGTAATTTCAAGGTAATACGCCCACCCGCCCTCCAGCAGCGCATGCCCACCTATCTTGACTCCCTCCACGTCTCTGGACGACTTCCTCACGAGAGAAGCAAAAACCGACTGGAAACAGTTACAGGTGGTGACGCACAGGCGGAGACAAGGAGGACAGGAGCTGAAGCCCAACACCACTTGTGGGGAGGGGGGGGGGAGGCATGTACAGTCTCCCCAGCTTGTACAGCTTGTTCCAGGGCTCTTTACCTCGTTGAGAGGAACGTGTTCCGCGGTTCTCAGTAGCTGTGGCAGGCGGAAGAAGTCTTCACGAACAAGTGCTGCAACTTTCCCCCTCTTGGTGTGTTGACTGGACGCACCTATGGTCCGGGAAGTTTAGGGGGCCGTGATGGCTTCTCCCAACCCTGGCACCCTATATTATGCATGCGTTTATCAATGGCTCTTGTGTGAATTAACGGATAGAACCCGCGTCCCTTGACTCCTGGGGCACTATACTAACTGGTAGTTAGTGGACGCAGGTTCGATCCTATCGCACGGCATCGATATTTATGGATTCACAGCGATGTGTAATGCTTGAGCGGGTCCCTGGCGTTGATCAACAGCTGGGGCTGTGTTTACAGTGGTGATGGAAAGTGGGGAGTGTGGGCGGAGGTCAGTGTGTCGACGTGAGGGTGTTTCCTGTGTAGCGGCGATGACTTGTGGGCTTTTCTTTTACCTCCTTTGTTGAGCTCCAGGGCCCCGGCTCTTACTAGGTCAAGGTCTCTTGGGCTCTTTCACACACACACACACACTGGACATTGTTGTTTTTCCTGGACGTGAAGGTCTTTATTTTTCAGTGTGTAGTGTGGGTGTGTCGGTAGTAAGTGGGGGAACACTGCGGCCACCAGCAAGGTCAAGCTATCAGCCAAGGGCACTCTCATCCACCTGGAATATGGCTTTGCTGGTTAGCAGGGAATAAGCACCACAGGTGCTGACGAAGGCAGGAGAACAGTGGTGGTGGACCTATCATTTCACACCTGTGTGTATGTGGAGGTCCCTGGGAGTGGTATAACTAGTGGCCCACGGTGGCCCAGAGTGGCCCAGGGTGGCCCAGAGACGTGGGCCACACCTCCCTGCTTCAAGCGCGACCCAATGGTACTTTACCATCAATCTGGGCGACTTTGTTTGGCGAGGGCTGTTTGTGAGTGTCTGTCGCTTTACCTACCAACCCGTCCTCAGATCAAGTCCATTCCATCTAGCGGTCGACCCCAATAACGCAGTCATGAATTTTAACATGCTGCTCATGCATAATAAGAATTTACTGAAATATAGATTAATAATGTTATATATTAGCATACTGTGCATATTTAGGCACTGGATAGGTTAGGTGTTTAGGTTCTGTTGGCGAATATTTGTATTTGTAGTACGTGGGTGAAGCATTTACAGCGTTGTGGTTCGAACACCAGTCGTCAGCGAAGCACTTGTTCCGGAAGTGTTCGAACGTCATCAGTTGTGAGTCGTGTGTAAACCGCTTTTCCCATTCATAAACAGTGGGTTTGGCGGGTGGATGGAATGAACTTTGGGCCTTTGTTTATGAGGACGAACTGCACCTACATGCACTTGTAGTGTCGAGCTTTGGTTCCTAGCCCCCCCCCCCCCCCCCCCCCCGTCCGAACTTAATTAAGTTCGGATTGAGGCGAGATTGGTCCCGCCTCTCAATTGTCAATCAATCAACTGTTACTAACTACTAAATTTTTTTTCTTCGCACACACCCACCCAGGAAGCAGCCCGTGACAGCTGTCTAACTCCCAGGTACCTATTTATTGCTAGGTAACAGGAGCATGAAGGTGAAAGAAACTCCGCCCATTTGTCTCTGCCTGCGCCGGGAATCGAACCCGGGCCACAGGATTACGAGTCCCGCGCGCTGTCTACTCAGCTACCAGACCCCTTTGTGTGTATTCACCTAGTTGTGGTTGCGGGGGTTGAGCTATGCTCTTTCGGCCTGCCTATCAACTGTCAATCAACTGTTTCTAACCACTACTATTTTTTACTATTTTTTTCACATCACACTCCCCAAGAAGCAGCCCGTGACAGCTGACTAACCCCCAGGTACCTATTTACAGCTAGGTAACCGGGGCATAGAGTGAAAGAAACTCTGCCCAATGTTTCTTGCCGGCGTCCGGGATCGAACTCGGGACCACAGGATCACATGTCCAGCGTGCTGTCCGCGGGGCCGGCCGTGTGTGTGTGTGTGTGTGTGTGTGTGTGTGTGTGTGTGTGTGTGTGTGTGTGTGTGTGTGTGTGTGTGTGTGTGTGTGTGTGTGTGTGTGTGTGTACTCACCTATTTGTGCTTGCAGGATCGAGCATTGACTCTTGGATCCCGCCTGTGTGTGTGTGTGTGTGTGGCGGGAAAGGCGGGGCGGGGTGGTACGACAGAAGAATTGTGAGGGAGCTGAATAAGGCGAATACTTGAGACCAATAACAACAGATATGTTGTGTGGTAATCACTGTTGATTATGCTTGACATTGCAGGAGTTGTACACCGTTGTTCTCAACAGTGGCTTCCTGCCTTACAAATATTGCTGCTCTGTATGAAAATGATTCTTTGTAATTAATGGTTTTGTTTTCGTTTACAGGTAAGTGTTGAGGGAAGTTGTATGCTGAGTCGGGTGCTTCCGCCAGGTGAGTATACTCCCAGTCACCTGGTCACAGGTGAGTATACTCCCAGTCACCTGGTCACAGGTGAGTATACTCCCAGTCACCTGGTCACAGGTGAGTATACTCCCAGTCACCTGGTCACAGGTGAGTATACTCCCAGTCACCTGGTCACAGGTGAGTATACTCCCAGTCACCTGGTCACAGGTGAGTATACTCCCAGTCACCTGGTCACAGGTGAGTATACTCCCAGTCACCTGGTCACAGGTGAGTATACTCCCAGTCACCTGGTCACAGGTGAGTATACTCCCAGTCACCTGGTCACAGGTGAGTATACTCAGTCACCTGGTCACAGGTGAGTATACTCAGTCACCTGGTCACAGGTGAGTATACTCCCAGTCACCTGGTCACAGGTGAGTAAGCTCGTGTTTATACGGCCTTTAAGGTGAGTTTTTATATTACGTGTGTGTGTGTGAAGTTATGGGAGAGGGTGGGGAGGGAGGGAGGGGAAGACACTGGGGTAGAGGCCAAGATGGGAACCTCAACGTCTTCAAATGTCACCTTCTGGAAGATATGCAAATGTCAAAGATGAAAGAGAAATACTTGGAAGAAATTTGGTGTTGTTGCTCCCGGTGATAAGATTTGAGAGCCGCGGCTGTCGGTGGTTGGAGGGGGGGGGCTGGGGTCAGTGGTTATACCTGGAGCATACCTGGAGAGGGTTTCCAGAGTTCTTCTACTCCCTGAGGCCAGGTGTGACTTGTGATAACTTGGTCCAACAGGCTGATGCGTGGAGCGGCCCGCAGGCCCACGTATCCACTACAGCCTGGTTGGTCCGGCACTTCTTGCAAGAACTTATCTAAGTGTCTCTTGAATACATCCACCTTTGTTCCGGCAATACTTCTAATGCTTGCTGGGAGGGTGTTGAACAGCTGTGGACCTCTGATGTTCAGACAGTGTTCTCTGATTGTGTCTATGGCACCTCTACTCTTCACTGGACCTCTGATGTTCAGTGTTCTCTGATTGTGCCTATGGCACCTTTACTCTTCACTGGACCTCTGATGTTCAGACAGTGTTCTCTGGTTGTGCCTATGGCACCTCTACTCTTCACTGGACCTCTGATGTTCAGTGTTCTCTGATTGTGCCTATGGCACCTCTACTCTTCACTGGTTCCATTCTGCATTTCCTTCCATACCTTTCGCTCCAGTATGTTGTTATTCTACTGTACAAAGTTAGCACCTAGCCGATTTTTAAAAATCTACTTAACCTCTCCCAACAATCCATGCCGAGTCAGCCTAACGATATACACACACGGCAAATGAGCTGTTGAACGGTGTTGTGTAGTATTTGAACATCAGTTGCTCAGCTGCCGTCGTCGTCTCCGTCGATCACCTAATTCCTACAGTAACAATTACAGTTTACGCTCCTTGTTCTCTCTTACTCCATAGTTTAGCGAAGTTATTTTCCTAGTACTTCTCCTACTTCAACTGTGTTTCTCTGTGACATGCTTTCTGCACTGCTAGTTTGGGCTGGGATTTTTTTTCCCCCTTTTAGGCACCTATACCGCGCCCCAAAACCTTGATATAAATATATACACGGTAAGAAAGACCGGGGTAAATCCCGGTTGATTTTAATAGTTTACTTATAATAGTAAACTGAACTTGCACATACGCACCACTTAAGTGTTGTCACCAGTAATTACTTGGCCCTTTAAACTGATCTTCGCACAATATATCAACATATTTCGAAATCTGTGATGTATTGATTCAGATAGGTCATAGAAAATGGATGCATCTGACCAACCATGTGAGGGCTAACTGGTCTAATATCAGACGCTCAGTTGAAAATAACCATAGGTGCTAGGTGCATCTCGCCCCCAGCTTGCCTAGTCCAACGCTGGGATTAGTCGAGCACCCAGCAGCAGCAGCTGCAGCACTCCTGAGACCCGGGGAGAAACCAGTGTTACATTCACAATCCAATCCGTCACATTTCTTTACAGAATGGACCAATCCGTTCAAAAATGCGACGTAAAAGTAAAAATTAAAGCAATGTCGTGTTGACGTTTTCTATGCATCGACCTGAATAGTTAGGCGGATTGGTCGAGTTAGTATGATTAAGAAAACGGGCTACGGATCTCCCGCAGGTGTCTTCAGTGATGGGTAACTACTTTATTTGATACAAACATTCATAAAGGCTACAGGAACACACAGCACCGCTCCTGTGCCAGGTAAGTCCACTACGGGCTCACCATAGCCCGTGCTACTTGGAACTTGTTCCGAGTAGCTGAATCTATAGCTACAACAGCAGCAGCTACAGGAAGGTGAATACAATAGCAACACTACAGGCGTTGGTGTGTGTGTTAAGGTAATGTATTTGTGAGAAAGAAATGCTTCATATGAGGATAATTCATCGTGCATTAATGGACTGCTTTAAACTATCTACAAATAATCCGTTGTAGAATATTATCGTTCTGGGGAATTTCAACATTTCCATATTTAAAGTGGATAACAGGCAATGTTTACAAAGGAAATTGTCCAAACTGGTTGTTAACAATTGGTGTACATACCTAATTAAGAGCACATACATGCCTGTCAGATATGTATGTGTACATACCTGTCAAATGTGTATGTGTACATAGCTGTCAAATATGTTGACAGATTTGGATCTGTCAACATAAAGGGTAAAAGCTCTTCAACTCTTCCCTCTACACATAAGGGGCATAACTGGCCGACCTCTCAAAAGAAAGTGTGTGTGTGTGTGTGTGTGTGTGTGTGTGTGTGTGTGTGTGTGTGTGTGTGTGTGTGTGTGTGTGTGTGTGTGTGTGTGTGTGTGTGTATGAAAAATTGTTAATTAGTAGCTAGTAACAGTTGAGTGATTGACAAAAGAGAATGTGATGACCCTCTAAAATATGCCTGATGAACTGGGCTGTGATTTATGCATTAGGCCGCGAGGTGCTGCGTCTAACAGCCTGGTTGACCAGACCACCAACCAGGAGGCCTGGTCAGAGACCGGGCCGCGGGGACAAAATAGGAATGGCCACAAGATAGTCAGTGAAGATAAGATATAGAGCCTGAAAATATAACCTTTTTTTTGAAATAGTATTTACGGTCGACAAACGACCTTGAACATACCTCGGTGAGCATCGTTAAAAAAAAGAAGTGCCATGCACTTAGCCAAGAACGTCATATGAGAGTGGCCCTAACAAGTGGGTGCCAAGGACTTAGTGGAGTGCCAACAATTAATGTCTAGCTTTCTCATCAGGTTTAATAGATGCTCAAGCCAGGTAGTTATAGGGAAAATTATTTGTCGAATCACCTTTTTCGTTGCAGAAACTATGATAGTTAACCACCCTCCCCCCCCCCTTTTCTGACGAAGGCGTTCTGGCACTGGGCGGATATTAAGACAATTAAATTACAATTAAACAATTAAAACAATTAATAAAATAAACAGACAATTAAAAGACAATTAAACACCGTTAGTGTGTGGTGTGACCTAGGCCGACCTAGGGAGCCGGTCGGCCGAGTGGACAGCACGCTGGACTAGTGATCCTGTTGTCCTGGGTTCGATCCCAGGCGCCGGCGAGAAACAATGGGCAGAGTTACTTTCACCCTATGCCCCTGTTACCTAGCAGTAAAATAGGTACCTGGGTGTTAGTCAGCTGTCACGGGCTGCTTCCTGGGGGTGGAGGCCTGGTCGAGGACCGGGCCGCGGGGACACTAAAAAGCCCCGAAATCATCTCAAGATAACCTCAAGTAACCTGCCGTAACAGGCACTTACACAACTTAAAATGGTACAAGAGGAGGACAAGTTGAGGGGCCTCCTTACCTTGCGATGATTCCGGGGCTTGGCGTCCCCGCGGCCCGGTCCTCGACCAGGCCTCCTCCCTGATGATGTGGATCAACAGATACCTCGGAGCACTTCCCAGCCACTTGGGGCAAGTGTTCTCTAGACCACCAGGTAACGAGGGCACTTATCCGTGGGGTTTGCACAATCAATCTCAATAAAAGGAAACTGGAAAAGGACTACATCTTGTCCCTCCCTCTATCCTGTAGCACCTCTTGGCCCTCCTATCCTGTAGCACCTCTTGGCCCCCCTATCCTGTAGCACCTCTTGGCCCCCCTATCCTGTAGCACCTCTTGGCCCCTCTATCCTGTAGCACCTCTTGGCCCCCCTATCCTGTAGCACCTCTTGGCCCCCCTATCCTGTAGCACCTCTTGGCCCCTCTATCCTGTAGCACCTCTTGGCCCTCCTATCCTGTAGCACCTCTTGGCCCCCCTATCCTGTAGCACCTCTTGGCCCCCCTATCCTGTAGCACCTCTTGGCCCTCCTATCCTGTAGCACCTCTTGGCCCCCCTATCCTGTAGCACCTCTTGGCCCCCCTATCCTGTAGCACCTCTTGGCCCCTCTATCCTGTAGCACCTCTTGGCCCTCCTATCCTGTAGCACCTCTTGGCCCCCCTATCCTGTAGCACCTCTTGGCCCCCCTATCCTGTAGCACCTCTTGGCCCCCCTATCCTGTAGCACCTCTTGGCCCCCCTATCCTGTAGCACCTCTTGGCCCCCCTATCCTGTAGCACCTCTTGGCCCCCCTATCCTGTAGCACCTCTTGGCCCCCCTATCCTGTAGCACCTTTTGGCCCCCCTATCCTGTAGCACCTCTTGGCCCCCCTATCCTGTAGCACCTCTTGGCCCCCCTATCCTGTAGCACCTCTTGGCCCCCCTATCCTGTAGCACCTCTTGGCCCCCCTATCCTGTAGCACCTCTTGGCCCCCCTATCCTGTAGCACCTCTTGGCCCCCCTATCCTGTAGCACCTCTTGGCCCCCCTATCCTGTAGCACCACTTGGCCCCCCTATCCTGTAGCAGCTCTTGGCCCCCCTATCCTGTAGCAGCTCTTGGCCCCCCTATCCTGTAGCAGCTCTTGGCCCCCCTATCCTGTAGCACCTCTTGGCCCCCCTATCCTGTAGCACCTCTTGGCCCCCCTATCCTGTAGCACCTCTTGGCCCCCCTATCCTGTAGCACCTCTTGGCCCCCCTATCCTGTAGCACCTCTTGGCCCCCCTATCCTGTAGCACCTCTTGGCCCCCCTATCCTGTAGCAGCTCTTGGCCCCCCTATCCTGTAGCACCTCTTGGCCCCCCTATCCTGTAGCACCTCTTGGCCCCCCTATCCTGTAGCACCTCTTGGCCCCCCTATCCTGTAGCACCTCTTGGCCCCCCTATCCTGTAGCACCTCTTGGCCCCCCCCCCCTCAAGTCGCACCTCAACCCCCCACATGGCTGACGTCACCCGCAACGTGGCACAGTGCCACTGCATAGCCGAGGACACGTTTGTCATACACAGTGTATGCCAGTTGCTGTGTGTGACGAGGGGGGGGGGTGGACGGAGGGAAGCAGGATATGTTGGGATGGATACCTGGATAGTACCTGGATGAGGTTCTGGGAGTATCTCAACTCTCCCTAAGATAGGCCCGGGGCCAGGCTCAATTTGAGAGCTTGGTCCAACAGGCTGTTGCTTGGAGCTGCCCGCAGGCCCACCTATCGACCACAGCCTGGTTGGTCCGGCATTTCTTGCAGAAAATTGTCAGTTTTTTTCTTGAAGATGTCCACGGTTGATCCGGCAATATTTCTTATGCTTGCTGGGAGGACGTTGAACAACCGCGGACCTCTGATGTTTATACAGTGTTCTCTGATTGTGCCTATGGCACCTCTGCTCTTCACTGGTTCTATTCTGTATTTTCTTCCATATCGTTCACTCCAGTACGTTGTTATTTTACTGTGTAGATTAGGTCCCCTAGCGCCTTCCCTGTATGTATGTATGTATGTGTGTGTGTGTGTGTGTGTGTGTGTGTGTGTGTGTGTGTGTGTGTGTGTGTGTGTGTGTGTGTGTGTGTGTGTGTGTGTGTGTGTGTGTATATATATATATATATATATATATATATATATATATATGTGTGTGTATATCACGAAAATAAACACGTGATTAAGAATGTGACAATGTCAGACCACGGAGGAAAAATGAAACAGGAAATTTCCTTAAGTACTTTCGTATATTAAATACATCTTCAGAAGGTCTTCTGAAGATGTATTTAATATACGAAAGTACTTAAGGAAATTTCCTGTTTCATTTTTCCTCCGTGGTCTGACATTGTCATATATATATATATATAATATATATAAAAGGTGTGTGAGGGTACCACCTCTGGTGCCAATGTGGGGACCCATAGCCTCGGAGAAGAAAATAAAAAGTATTCAGAGGAGACCTTGTGGTTTCTCGCTGAACACTAATATTATCTTCTCCTACCACCCCCATTCTTTTGTATGTACACATGTATATTTACTTTATTTGAACTTTGTTACAAAAAAGGAGTTACATATGGGTTACAAAGATGGTTGTCATAGGTTGTCGAGTTCCTCCAGCTCCTCAGATGCCGGGCAGGAACCCTGGATGCAGTGCGCATTTCCCCTCTGTATCGCCACACTGATGTAACGGGGGGTGGGGGAAATAGCTCTATCTTGTCCATTATTCCACCCCCCAGTTAACTAACGAGGCCGGGGGAAACAGCTCTCTCTAGTCCGTTATCCCGTCCCCAGTTAGCTAACTATTCTAGAGCACTCCCAGAGTTCCTAAGGCAGCCTCTCTCGTTCAACACCTTGTAACCTAGGTATTCGACTACCTAGGTGCTAAGACTACAAGGCGCCGTCACTTGATCAGCTACCCGAAACTCTAGAGAGAACTCTAGAATACAGAATCATTGCCACAAACGTAAAAGAGAAAACGAAAGGAAAGAAATGAATAGTGAAGTAATTAGTGAGGGTTTGGGGTGAGAGGGAGAGAGGTGGGAGGGGCGAGGAGGGTCATTAGTTGAAAGTGAGAGTTTAGAGAGGGGTGGAGGGAGAGGAATAGATAGGTAGTAGGAGAAGAGTAGATAGTAGAAGTAGAAGAGTAGATAGTAGAAGACGAAATGCTGCCACCATCCATTCATGATCATTACATACAAGACAAGGAATGGAACTTGCCTGTATCACAAAATTCTCAAAAGATGTTATCATGAGTTCATTATTAGTATGTTCCCTCTGTACCATGTATCAACTCCAAACATGTATTCATTAATATCATGAAACCAATAACCACAGAGGCTTTCTCACCTCAACTCAAAGCTCTAGGGAACAAAGTTAAACACAATTTAAATAATAAATTCACAATTATATTTCCCATGAAGTATCATAATTTAAGCAATCCAATTAAAATGTTCCAGTTTAATATGCAAAGTGAGTCATCATCCAAGAATTCGAGAACCCTACAACTTGACTGCCCCTGATCATCACACAACACTTGTAAAACACGACCAAGTCACCTTAATGTTCACTCACCGAGGACTGAGTCTAAGTTGAATAGAGAGGGGGGGGGGGTCTGTAGTTGACGGAGACTCCCGCCCTGCCGGCCGACAGCCTCCCGTCTGCTTTGCTCTCCTGACTGCCGTTCTGTCTGTTCTGTCTGTTAATGCTTCATGCTCGATAGTTCTCCGAGTATTTATTGGGGAACCTAGTAGCTAACTCCGCCCACAAGTAGATAGCCTCCGGCACTACCAAGCCACTCCTTAAACGTCGGCTTGTTTGAAGGCTACCAGACTACAATTAAGAGCTTAGCGGAAGCAAGGTGAAATTCTCATGATCTGACCTCAGGTCACTTGAGGTCATTAACGCTTTGAGGTGTGAGATCTCAGGCAGACAACTGGCGCCTCTCAGATCCTTGTCTGTGACTCATGTACTCTATATATATTTTAAATAAACTAACTCAAACACTTTTACAGTGTTACACTGAGGCGCTGGAAAAGAAAGCTTGCATATATATATATATATATATATATATATATATATATATATATATATATATATATATATATATATATATATATATATATATATATATAAAATGTGATCTCTCTCTCTCGTCTCCTTTCCAGAGAGTATATTTTGAGAGCTTTGAAAGGATCCCAATAATTTAATGTTTTATCGTTTCAATGCGTGCCGTATATGTTCTCTGTATTCCCTCTATTTCAGCAATCTCTCTTGTTCTGAAGGAGGAAGTGAGTACTGAGCAGTACTCAAGACGGGACAGCACAAGTGACTTGAGTACAACCATTGTGATGGGATCCCTGGATTTGAAAGTTCTCGTAATACATCCGATAATTTTTCTGGCTGACGCGATACTTGCTTGGTTATGCTCCCTAAACGTTAGGTCGTCGGACATCATTATTCCCAAATGTTGCTTTCCTCCTATGGACAGATTTGATTGTCTTTTGTACCCAGTGTTTTGTTTAAGGTATTAATTTGTACCATTGCAAAGTACCTGAATTTATCACTGTTAAACTGTGTTATTTTCTCCTGCCCCATCGAAAACTTGATTAATATCAGCCTGTACTTTTTCAATGAAGATGATAATCAAATCAAGAATAATAAAAAATTTTGTTTTCTTAATAATCTTCTAGAGAAGTAATTTTCATACTGATTTTAGTTTTTTCTGCCAAAAATGACAGGAAGCTGTGATGTATTTTTATCCATATCTGATATGAGAATAAGGAACAAGAATGGTGCCAGGACTGTGCCATGCGGCACAGTCCTTGTCGCTGTGCTTCAACTATTTTTTTATTTATTTTTTTGATGGAAAATTGTATATTCATCGCCCTACTTTATCTGCTATTCCTGTGATCTAGATATTTACATTTCCTCAAGTTTCATTTCACTACGACGAGGAGGAGGAGGAGGAGGCGGCAATGAATTAGTTTAAATATAAATGCAAGAACACTACAACATGAACAGCTTAGCTGTAAGAATGTCTATGGTAGTGAAGATCCACTCCTTGGGTTGCTTAAGGCTGTGGCATGAGGAAGGTCCTTGTCAGGACACCTGCCGGTCTCCTCACGGACCTGCCGGTCTCCTCACGGACCTGCCGGTCTCCTCACGGACCTGCCGGTAATATCTTCATTATTAAATCTTATAATGAAGATTGAATAATATGAAGTGCAGCCCAGTAAATAAACATTGCTACCTTGCCTTGCCTGTATTTCAAATAACAATTGTATATTGGTAAGGATTATTTATTAAATTAACACTGAGTTAAATTACTGTGTTGAATTATATCACTGTATCAAAGTGCAGGAAAATACTGTTTAAAGTTTCATTACATTAGCTACTGATTAGCAAAATAATAAACTAATCATATGCTTGTGCAGGCGAGGAGTCACAATAACGTGGCTGGAGTATGTTGACCACACCACACACTAGAAGGTGAAGGGGCGACGACGTTTCGGTCCGTCCTGGACCATTCACAATCGACTTGAGAATGATCCAGGACGGACCGAAACGTCGTCGTCCCTTCAACTTCTAGTGTGTGGTCTGGTCAACATAATCATATGCTTATTGATGTGGGCGCTCGGTGGTCCAAGGTATACCGGATCAGCAAGGATAAAGGTGGTTAATGGTAATTTATTTAAACTAAATTTATCAAGTTGACTCATACGTCAAGCTGCGAGCAGCCGCGTCCAACAGCCTGGTTGATCAGTCCGGCAACCAGGAGGCCTGGTCGACGACCGGGCCGCGGGGACGCTAAGCCCCGGAAGCACCTCAAGGTAACCTCAAGGTAAGGTACCTGATACCCTCGCCAAACTCCCTTTCCTATTTATTTTGTTGATAGACAGATCCGGATTGCTCCGTCTGCTATAATGGAATGCCGGACTTCCTTATCTCTATTGGTAGATTAGAGCGCACTGTACTGTGTGGCACTGTACTGTGTGGCACTGTACTGTGTGGCGCTGTACTGTGTGGCACTGTACTGTGTGGCACTGTACTGTGTGGCACTGTACTGTGTGATAGAGTGGAGACGGGTTTGTTGGAGTAATGACGGCTATTGACACCTGAACTTGATGTGGTCTAATTCACCTCTCATATACGGCCTTGTTCTCTCATTATTGATCTTGTATACAGTCACTTGCACCTTAGTAACTAAACTGGGTTTAGTTACCCAGTTTAGTTAGTGGATGTTTATACAGTGTTCTCTGATTGTGCCTATGGCGCACCTGCTCTTCACTGGTTCTATTCTGTATTTTCTTCCATAACGTTCACTCCAGTACGTTGTTATTTTATTGTGTAGATTTGGTACTTGCCAGTAACCATTCAGTGATTGAGACGTGTGTTTTCATCTGCTAGAGTTCTATAAACACAACACGCTTTGTCGTCGTTGTTGTTATAGATTCAGCTACTCGGAACAAGTTCCAAGTAGTACGGGCTATGGTGAGCCCGTAACTTACCTGGCACAGGAGCTGGGCAAGAAGCACGGGCTATGGTGAGCCCGTAACTTACCTGGCACAGGAGCTGGGCAAGAAGCACGGGCTATGGTGAGCCCGTAACTTACCTGGCACAAGAGCTGGGCAAGAAGCACGGGCTATGGTGAGCCCGTAACTTACCTGGCACAGGAGCTGGGCAAGAAGCACGGGCTATGGTGAGCCTCGTGGACGGGAGATGTCACGCTTTGTCGCGAGGCTGTGTTGTGATAGAGACTGGCTGTGGTGGCGTCCCTTCACCACCAGCTGGCGCTCAAGAGGGCGGGTAGGTCGCCCACTCTCCCTTAAACTTCCTCATATTAACTAGAGATTAATTTATCCTAGCTAACGCCTAAATACCTTGCTTTGTGTATTTTAGCTTATTAACATAAGTGCTTAGGAGGTAATGTGATTTGCTTATATGCATTTTGACACTTTTGACACTATATGCAGATGACACAAAATTTTTGTGTCTTTTGCAAAGGATGAAAGGGAAGCAATCAGTGCCAAGAGACTTTGTGGTCTACAAAGTCTAATGGTCTTAAAATAGCCAGGCATGACCAATGGGCTTAAATTGTTCTGTACTTATAGCCCATAACTAACCTAACCTAACCTAACCTAACCTAACCTAAGTGGATATTTGTCCACAATTCCTATTGACCTTATTTTGTGGGTTATGACCCCGTGGTAACATTTATCATATGACATTGCGAAGTCCGTGTATACAACAGCTGCATTCTGTTTGTCTTCTAATGCCTCAGTGACTTTGTCATAGTGGTCAAGTAGCTGTGAGATCTTCCCGCTCTAAATCCATGTTGGCCTGGGTTGTGGAGGTCATTGGTCTCCATGAAATTAATAACCTGACTCCTGATCACTCTCAAATACTTTTATTATGTGGGACGTTAGTGCAGCTGGTCTATAATTCTTAGCCAATGCTTTGCGATGGTCTCACTTGATGCAGGTCAGCGTTCAATCCCCGACCGTCCACAAGTGGTTGGGCACCAAACCTTCTGCCCCGTCCCATCCCAAATCCTTATATCCTGACCCCTTCCCAGTGCTATATAGTCGCAATGGCTTGATTCTTTCCTCCTGATAATTTCCTCCTACCCTCCCTGGTGTAGAGGGGCCATGTCTGCTGCTTTAAGCGCATCTGGTATCTTCCCCGTGTCCAAGCTCTTCCTCAACACTATACCGAGTGCCTGTGCTACTGGCACTTTGCATTTTATAAATATTGAGTTCAATGAGCCTGGACCCGGGGCTGAGTGCATGGGCATGTTGTCAAGTTCTCTTTTAAAATATGCAAAGTCGTGGTGGGTAGAGAGAGAGGGTGATTGGTGGAGATGGGTGGTGATTGGTGAGGGAGAGGGAGGGATAGAGGGAGGTGATGGTGGGTGATGGGTGGGGGGGAAAATTACTATGACAAATCTCCCGGGTTGGCTACAGTGTCGATTGTCGCAGTTGAATCGTTAACAAATTATTAAGAACAATACAATTGGAAAGAAGAACCTACTGTTATGTGGCCTGGCCAACGATAAGTGTGTGCCGAATTAAACACGTTTGTAAATATTTACACGAACTTTTTCAAGGCTTTTTGCGAGTGTGTCAGATTAAATGTCTAATGCAATGGGGTCTGAACAGAGATATGAGGGGGGGGGGTAGATAGGGCTAGTATAACTTCCTTCTTGTTGTATGCTAATTAGTTTTTGCTGTTTGTGCTAGTGTGAGAGGTTATACGAGTTATTACAACACGAGAGATTATATAAACGTGGTATAACCTGCTAGCTGCATAGAATATGTAACTGTTCTTATGTGAGGTTCTTGCTTTGGATCTTGCCAAGTATATGTGTATATATATATATATATATATATATATATATATATATATATATATATATATATATATATATATATATATATATATATATATATATATATATATATATATATATGAACACTGTTGACCACGCCACTGTGTAAAGCACCCGACACTCATTAGACCAGATGTAAACAGTTTAATTTTTTGTACCAAGGTGAGTGTGTGTGAGATAATGAGTGAGAGAGTGAGAGATAATGAGTGAGAGAGTGAGAGAGAATGAGTAAGAGAGAGAGGGGGTCGGAGCGAGAGACAAGGATGGTTGGGAAGAAAATTTAGAGAGTGAGTGTTGTGTTTGTACTGGTATGTAATCCCCCTAGGTGTCATGACGGGGTCGAGGCTCAGCTAATGGGTCCCGCCTTTCAGTGGCCAGCTTAATGGCTCCAGATCCTTTGTCTTCGTCTTAACATATCTAATCTTGAAACTATGGGGGCTAGTCTCAACGGGTACCGCTTCCTTTGGCAGTGCCTGGCTAGCAGTGCCTCCGTAGCAGTGCCTGCCTAGCAGTGCCTGCCTAGCAGTGCCTACCTAGCAGTGCCTCCCTAGCAGGTGAGGCTTAGGTCTTTGTCCCGCCTGTTATTTTCACTCTCCTTGTCCCCTCATGTTCTCCCTCCTCCTCCTCCTCCTCATGTTCTGCTCCCCAGTCATGTATGGGGAAGGCGGCAGTGTTGTCCCTCTAGTCACACACTCGCGTGCAATATTCAGCATTGCGTGAGACTTGCGTAACGTACGTACGTGTGTGTGTGTGTGTGTGTGTGTGTGTGTGTGTGTGTGTGTGTGTGTGTGTGTGTGTGTGTGTGTGTGTGTGTGTGTGTGTGAGGAGCAAGCAGCCCCCTGCAGGCCAGCTGCAGCATCATGCACGTGCTGCAACACCGGGAGAGAGAGACCTTTTGCAACGCATTCATTTGCAAAAATTACATTGCGTTAATAGTGACTTTTAGTTCTCACTCGTTTGTCTTGTTGGCGCGCGGGGTTGTAGTGCGTGGAGGAACAAAAAAAATAGATCGATAGATCACTTTCTACATAGACGTCAGAACATGTGCAGTCTTCAGCGCAGTGGTCTACGTTTTCGACTCGCAACAAACGGGGCCACTGGGTTTGAATCCCCGGTGGCCATTTAACGTCAGTATTTGGGTTGTAATTTATGCACCGTAATAATGACGTTTTTTCTATGCATCGGCTTCGAATAGGTTAGGGTAGGGAGGTTGCTTGGGTTTGAACGTTTCTGGTTAGGGGAAAACAGGTTACATTTTTAACGGAGTTGCGGAGACGGAGTCCAGTACAGTTCCTCCTCCTCTTTCCGCCGTCACAGAAAACGGGCTCTCCTCGGCCCTACCGTTTTCTCTTATCCAGTTGAGTGATAAGTCATTATCGTTCATCTGGTGCTGGTCCCTAGGATACCGTACCTTAGGGGCTTAAATTAGCGCACCCTAGGGGCTTAAATTTGCATAACCTAGGGGTTCAATTTGTGAATTTTAGAAAATAGAATCTCAATTCCAGGATGTTAAGAAATGAGGTGTGCATTGATGGCACCCATTGATGGCCTGAGGATTGACTGGGCACGTGGCGGGTTGGTCTCGTGCGACAGGTTTTAACCCTGTGATGGTCCTAAAGTGACGTCATCATGACGTCACTCCCCACCTGCGCACCATATCTAAAAAGAAAAAAATTGTTTCTTATAGAATACCTGATCAACCAGGCTGTGATTCATGCGTCACGTCCAGCAGCGGCGTCCAACAGCCTGGTTGACCAGACCACCAAACCGGGAGGCCTGATCGGAAACCGGGCCGCGGGGCCGTTGATCCCTTGGAAGCTACACGAGGTAGGTAGGTACATGGTGGGGGGGGGGGGTGATCCGTGCCCTCAGCTGCCAGGGACCTGACAGCTGAGTGGACAGCGTTCGGGATTCGTAGTCCTAGGGGTGCGGGGATCGATCCCCGGTGGAGGCGGAAACAAATGAGCAGAGTTTCATTCACCCTGATGGCCCCCCCCCTGTTCACCTAGCAGTAAATAGGTACCTGGGAGTTAGACAGCTATTACGAGCTGCTTCCTGGGGTGTGTAACAAAAAGGAGGCCTGGTCGAGGACCGGGCCGCGGGGACGCTGAGCCCCGAAATCATCTCAAAATAACCTCAAGATAACCTAGTAAGCTTGTTAATACACAAAATTAGTAGTGAAGTTTTCGGCCACTCACACCACTGTTCAATACCGTTATCTTGAGGTTATCTTGATGATTTCGGGGCTTTAGTGTCCCCGCGGCCCGGTCCTCAACCAGGCCTTCACCCCCAGGAAGCAGCCCGTGACAGCTGACTAACACCCAGGTACCTATTTTTACTGCTAGGTAAAACGGGGCATAGGGTGAAAGAATCTTTTGCCCATTGTTTCTCGCCGGCGCCTGGGATCGAACCCAGGACCACAGGATCACAAGTCCAGCGTGCTGTCCGCTCGGTCGACCGGCTCCCGTACTCATAGTTCTCCCTCATCACCCTGGCCACCCATCCCGGCCTCACACTCTGCCACTCATGGGCCTAACCAAAAAAGTACAAACCCATTCAACCCTCCTAACCTATCGAGGGCGATGCCAATAAAACGACAATATTCCGGGACCTTAATTTGTATTAATACGTCGCAATTTTAACGGATTAATGTTTAAGGACAAAGAAAACGGGTTGACTGTCCTTATTTCATCGACGCTTCGGGATAGGCTAAACCGCTGCTGTTCTTACGGAGTGGTAATGGAGTAATTATTCTCTTTGCCACTCAGACGGGATAGCAGTCAGGATGACTCGACTGCCCTGGGTCTGGGAACTGGCTCGAACCTGTTGGGCAACAGACGTAAGTAACAGAGGTGTTTCATAATTTACACCTGAAGTAATACATTCGTCATTCTTAGTGTGCATAAAAGATTGTGTAGGAGGTGCAAGATGGCGCGGAGTGGCCCTCGGAGGCCCCTTGGTGTGGTGGTACCCCAGTACCGTGACCAGGCTCCTTGGTCTGGTGGTACCCCTGTACCGTGACCAGGCTCCTTGGTCTGGTGGTACCCCTGTACCGTGACCAGGCTCCTTGGTCTGGTGGTACCCCAGTACCGTGACCAGGCTCCTTGGTCTGGTGGTACCCCAGTACCGTGACCAGGCTCCTTGGTCTGGTGGTACCCCAGTACCGTGACCAGGCTCCTCGCTCTGGTGGTACCCCAGGTACCGTGACCAGGCTCCTCGCTCTGGTGGTACCCCAGTACCGTGACCAGGCTCCTCGCTCTGGTGGTACCCAGGTACCAAGCAACGTTCCGGTACGCTCTTGTACTCTTACGGTAGTTCGTATGGAAACGTCTTACAAGAATTGTCCCATGTTTGTTCTACTCATTTGGCAGTCGGTTCGTGTTGGTGTTATCTTGCAGTCCTTGTGTGTGATATATATCTTTGCAGCATAGTTCTCTTGTTAACTCGCCTGGGGGGGGGAATTATATTTGTTATTCCTCTTAGTATCTTGTATGGTGTGATCATGTCTCCTCCCTCTCGGCTGCCTGGCTACTTCCCGGATGCCTCCCTCTTAAGTGGTATCATGTATCTGGTTGCATTTCATTACTTTGCACTTGGTTGGATTGAACTCTAACGTCCACCCGGCGCACCAGTCCTGCAGTTTGTCCCCGTCATTTTACAGACTCCCGCAGTGTTGGTGCGTGCGTGCATGCTCGACGTGGACAATATGCGTGCGGAAGGTCAGTTTGGTGGGGTGGTAGTGACCTTGACATGACAAGTTGACCATGTGTTGACAGGCGGGCCGGAGCAGCGGCCAAGTGTCACTCCTTCTCTCTAAGGCTAATAATACCCCCCTTTTTTTAACAGCATCGACCAATACGCTGAAAAGCGACGTATTAGTCAACATTAAAGCACCGTAATAGTGACGTTTCCCCCGTGCATCTGCTTCGATTGGTCAGTAGGTGGGTTGATGGGGTTAGTACTTTTCTGGTGAGACAAAACAGTTGCATTTTATACGGAGTAGAGAGAACACGTGCTGTATAACTATAACCCCCCCCCCCTCCTCAACTCATACAATATGAGTATTGTATAATTCAATTGGGATTTTTTCTAGCAATGTATATATAATTTGGCATCTGCGATGGAGGAAAAAAGTATACAGTAGCATGATATTAAACAATAGCGACTTTTGTGTGGTGTGACATGATTTGTTGCATCATGTTGTTGCTGTTGGTGTTGCATCTTGTTGTGCGTTCGTTTTGTGGAGGCGCATGCGCAGAGTTGGATAATGGCTCCTCTGGCCTCCCGTCACTGGGCCGCAAAACTGACTCACCAATGGCCGGCTTTGTTGACATGGTTGCCATGACGACCCCCCCCCTCTGACGCTGCCCCCCCACATATATACAAACACATACAAACACACACACACACACAACCGTCATAAATAATACCCGGGCCAAACCTCCATTATATTTATGTATTTTGAAAGTAAGTTATTTACGTGGGTTGCCTGCTTATCAAGGTTATGCTGCAAACTGAAAGCAACACGAACTTGACGTGTAAATAAACACCGATTGGCAGCACCAGTCAGCTGATTGTCAAAGGGGGTGGGGGGGGGGGGGGAGGGGGATCAGTCAGCTGGTATCATCCAATACACCAATCGATACCCTCTTGGTGCCTTGACCTTATGTGTAACATGTCGATTGAGCATTACAGATATGCATCCCGTTCGCACGGACATTCCTCCCGGATCGTACAAACGCGCCTCCCGGATCGTACGAACGCGCCTCCCCGGATCGTACGAACGCGCCTCCCCGGATCGTACGAACGCGCCTCCCCGGATCGTACGAACGCGCCTCCCCGGATCATACGAACGCGCCTCCCCGGATCGTACGAACGCGCCTCCCCGGATCGTACGAACGCGCCTCCCCGGATCGTACGAACGCGCCTCCCCGGGTCGTACGAACGCGCCTCCCCGGGTCGGACGAACGCGCCTCCCCGGGTCGGACGAACGCGCCTCCCCGGGTCGGACGAACGCGCCTCCCCGGGTCGGACGAACGCGCCTCCCCGGGTCGGACGAACGCGCCTCCCCGGGTCGGACGAACGCCAACTATCGACTAGGAAACATTTATTTAGTTTCGTAACTTGCTTTGAATTCCCGCCAGAGGGAGGCAGAGGGCTGTGTGGATAGTGAGTGGATAGGGATATGATGGCTTGGGGGGGGGACTGTTACAGGCAGTCGTAGGAGGACGAGAAGCTGAGGAGCTGAGAAGGTTGTGGTGAGGGGAGAGGCCTCGAGAGGGGAGAGAGAGGGAGAGAGGAAGGAAATGGTGGAGAGCTCCGAGGCTGGGGGAAGGGGTTATGGGTAGAAGGGAGGGAAGGGAGAGGTAGTATACCGGCAACCTTCGTCCAGTTAACATCGTTCGCGAACCAGGTGCCTTTCCTCGCCTCCCCCCCCCCCCCCCTACCTGCTCTACCTGGACCCCCTCTACCTGCTCTACCTCGACTCCTCCCCCCTACCTGCCCTTCCTCGCCTTCCCCCCCCCTACCTGCCCTTCCTCGCCTTCCCCCTACCTGCCCTTCCTCGACCCCCCATACTTGCCCTTCCTCGACCCTTCAGCTGACATCTACCTCACGGACCGTACTTGCCTCTCATCTTCATCCACCTGACTTTACCCCCACCAACATCCACCTGTTCCTAACCTCTTAACCCCCACCTTCTCCCCCTCCCCTCCCTCTACCTCTTAACATTTCCGTGCACCCGTTTGGTACATCGGAAACCACAGGAACGAGGCGGGAACCTCACACCAGGATGCTCCTGTAGGGAGACTCGAACCCTTGACCCGCGTAGCGTGTCCGGGTGTGTCACACGGGCAGCAGGGCGATTACGTAGCTCGGTATCGTGCGCGTCAAGGCGTACTTTTGGGGTAAAGTGTGTGTAACAGTGCAAAGTACACATTGCATTATAATTTGCAACGTAGTGTAGTGCGAACAGTGTAAGAGTTGCTGTGCGCGTTCCGTAGACCGCACAGTGTACGGAGGTGTAGACGGGGAGAGTGTACCGTGAATAGTGATGGTGTACTGTGACATTGTCAATTTCATCGACTACTTCATTATCTTGTTGCTTGCTCCCTATAGCAAGTAGGGGTGCTACAAGATGTCTTCAGGGTGCCCACAGTGTCTTCAGTGTTTCAGAATTATTTTAAAATTTGTGTCCATCAAAGGGGAGGGGGGAATGTTTTACAGCGTACTACACACCCCAATAGGAAGAAAACCCGCAGGGCTGTTCATCGTGTCACTTCTACCCAGACGCATCTAGAGCTAATTCAACTATCTGTTGAATTAGCTCTAGATGCTAATATACATAAGATATACATAAATATAATCTAGGTGAGTGTCAAGTGAAAACACTGTCCAACAGGGAGATTAACATTAACCAACCCTTAAACTTGGGTTATGTTGTGGATACAAAGCTGGGGAAATCAATAAGAGTGAGTGAGTGAGTGAGTGAGTGAGTGAGTGAGTGAGTGAGTGAGTGTGTGTGTGTGTGTGTGTGTGTGTGTGTGTGTGTGTGTGTGTGTGTGTGTGTGTGTGTGTGTGTGTGTCCGTGTCCGTGTCCGTGTCCGAGGATAGAGAGCAGATGCTTGGGGCAAGCATCACCTCACTTTGACAGGGGGAATGGTCTCGGGTATGGGACGGACATAGGCTGATGAGGGAGCGCCAGAATTGAAAAGGGAATAGCGTGTCATGGTCGTATTCTTACCCCCCCCCCCCTCCTACCACTGATTTTGGCACTGTCTGCCACCCGTTTTACAGTATTTATGAAATACTATAAAACATTATTTACTAATCTCGGACAATTTGAAATAAATACATTTTCTAACCATACTTTGTAGCAGCGTAAAGGTTTTCTCAAGTCTCGCCCATTTCTCAATGCCATTGGGAAGATAATATATATTTTGTATTATTTCACATCATTTTGGTCCTTCCACCCATCGAACCACCCGGACGCCAATGGCGGAGAACTATTATATTACACTTGAAATAGAACAGAAGACAGATTGAGACAGACAGACAGGGAAGCACAGAAGTGATGTGCACAGAGGGAAGCACATTAGGCAGTGATGTGGTGGAGGCTGACTCCATACACAGTTTCAAGTGTAGATATGATAGAGCCCAATAGGCTCAGGAACCTGTACACCAGTTGATTGACGGTTGAGAGGCGGGACCAAAGAGCAAGAGCTCAACCCCCGCAAACACAACTAGGTGAGTACAGACAGATAGGGAGAGAAGGGAGAAGGAGGGAAGGGGAGGGGGGAGACAGGTGGACAGGGGGAAGAGGGAGGAGGTAAGATGTTAGGGGAGAAAGGTAGAGAGAATGGAGAAAGTTAGAGATGGAAGGGGGGGGGGGGATAGGGAAAGAGACACAAGAGAGAGATAGATTTGGAGAAAAAGGGGAAGTGAGGAAGAAGGGTAGACACCAGAGGGCAGATGGAGAGGGGGGGGGGGAGGCAAGAGATCTGGGCGCTACCGGGTACCTCCTAGATAGGGGGTGGGGTGTCCTGCTTGATACCTGGTTGATGGGGTTCTGGGAGTTCTTCTACTCCCCAAGCCCGGCCCGAGGCCAGGCTTGACTTGTGAGAGTTTGGTCCACCAGGCTGTTGCTTGGAGCGGCCCGCAGGCCCACATACCCACCACAGCCCGGTTGGTCCGGCACTCCTTGAAGAAAACAATCTAATTTTCTCTTGAAGATGTCCACGGTTGTTCCGGCAATATTTCTTATAGTCGCTGGGAGGACGTTGAACAACCGCGGACCTCTGATGTTTATACAGTGTTCTCTGATTGTGCCTATGGCACCTCTGCTCTTCACTGGTTCAATTCTGCATTTTCTTCCATATCGTTCACTTCAGTACGTTGTTATTTTACTGTGTAGATTAGGGACCTGACCCTCGGTATTTTCCACGTGTATATTATTTGGTATCTCTCTCGTCTTCTTTCTAGTGAGTACATTTGGAGAGCTTTGAGACGATCCCAGTAATTTAGGTGCTTTATTGCGTGCCGTATATGTTCTCTGTATTCCCTCTATTTCAGCAATCTCTTCTGCTGTAAGGGGGGAAGTGAGTACTCCCCCCCTCCACCCCTCGGCCGGCTGCCTAACCGCACACCGGCGTCAAAAAACAGCTCTTGGGCGACCATTTTGTGTCTTGGGGTTTTGCTTTGAGGGCGCGCGTGCGCAGTTTGTTGGGGGTCGTTTATACTCCAGTGTGAAGTGCCCTTCGTCTCATGATCTAATATATAGATGGCGTTGTTGGCACTCTCTCTTCACGTCTGTTTATCACATTATACACCTATACCTCATTTCTACTTCTTTATTATCTCGCCTAATCTTTTCTTGGGCCTCGACTGTCTTACATCTACCCTCCATCCGTCCCCCATCCCTCCTCCAAGCCTGCACACACCTGTATCTAATCTCCAATTGCTCCTCACGCACCTGTTCCTCGCCTGTTCCTCACCTGTACCTCCACCTGTTCCTCACCTGTCCTCCACCTGTTCCTCGCCTGTCCTCCACCTGTTCCTCGCCTGTCCTCCACCTGTTCCTCACCTGTCCTCCACCTGTTCCTCACCTGTCCTCCACCTGTTCCTCACCTGTCCTCCACCTGTTCCTCACCTGTCCTCCACCTGTTCCTCACCTGTCCTCCACCTGTTCCTCACCTGTCCTCCACCTGTTCCTCACCTGTCCTCCACCTGTTCCTCACCTGTCCTCCACCTGTTCCTCACCTGTCCTCCACCTGTTCCTCCACCTGTCCTCCACCTGTTCCTCACCTCACACCCCTACCCGTCTCCGTCACCTGGGCCCCCCAACCCACGCAATGTTTACATACGACACGTGGTCGCGTGACGTCAGTGTGTGTGTATACATTGAGCTTCTGCCTTTACGGATTTATAGGCACTATCAATGGGTTGTTTGTAGTGCCTCTGGCAGGTGGGTTCGTGCCTCTGGCAGGTGGGTTCGTGCCTCTGGCAGGTGGGTTCGTGCCTCTGGCAGGTGGGTTCGTGCCTCTGGCAGGTGGGTTCGTGCCTCTGGCAGGTGGGTTCGTGCCTCTGGCAGGTGGGTTCGTGCCTCTGGCAGGTGGGGGAAAACTGACGATTTTGATGGATAAGTTCAATAGTGAAAGTGGTTTGTCTAAGTAGTGTCAATATAGTCTCCTGAGGTGGTTTTCTTGAGGTCTCTCTTGAAGTGGTTCTCAAGGTCTGCCCCTATCCCCCCTATCCCAGCGGCACGGTCTCTGACCAGGCCTCCTGATTGGTGGTCTGGTCAATCTGGTTGTTAAGACGACGCTGTGCGCCCTGTGATGTGTGTTTCAGAGTTTGGTTTGGGGGGGAGGGGGGGGGGGGGCGGTGATCACGTTCTCTTTGGCGTTGAAGGTTGGCGTTCTGATTGGCCGCAGGTGTCAATAGATGGCGGCCAAGTATTGAGCCCCGTGTGTTGACGTCATGTGTTGGCGTGGTGACGTCATGTGTTGGCGTGGTGACGTCATGTGTTGACGTGGTGACGTCATGTGTTGACGTGGTGACGTCATGTGTTGACGTGGTGACGTCATGTGTTGACGTGGTGACGTCGTGTGGTGACGTGGTGACGTCGTGTGGTGACGTCGTGTGTTGACGTGGTGACGTCGTGTGTTGACGTGGTGACGTCGTGTGTTGACGTGGTGACGTCGTGTGTTGACGTGGTGACGTCGTGTGTTGACGTGGTGACGTCGTGTGTTGACGTGGTGACGTCGTGTGTTGACGTGGTGACGTCGTGTGTTGACGTGGTGACGTCATGTGTTGCCTCTTGGTGTGACCCGTCCAGCCTGTCCTCACACTTAATGTTACCAGGATTTCGTTTACGCTCTCCACCACAACCTGAGAATAACGGAGAGTGCCACTCCTGCAGGAAGTGGTGCTGGTAGGGAGGAAGGGCCACTCCTGCAGGAGTGCCACTCCTGCAGGAGGGCCACTCCTGCAGGAGGGCCACTCCTGCAGGAGGTGGTGTTGGTAGGAGGAAGGGTCACTCCTGCAGGAAGTGGTGCTGGTAGGAGGAAGGGTCACTCCTGCAGGAAGTGGTGCTGGTAGGGAGGAAGGGCCACTCCTGCAGGAGTGCCACTCCTGCAGGAGTGCCACTCCTGCAGGAGGTGGTGCTGGTAGGGAGGAAGGGCCACTCCTGCAGGAGGGGGTGTGCCAGGGGGGTGCAGCCAGGGAGGGGGTTCATAACCCCGCCCTAGCCCAACAGGTACCGTCATCGACCCGTTGAAAGTATCAGATTCTCATCAGCACGGAACGTCGTTGAAGCATTATTATTATGCTAAGCGAGAGTATAATATGGTCAGCATGACGCCTTGCTCTCGTCCTACTGACGTAACTATTTTGACGTAACCTCGCCTCTCCTCACCGAGGTTAGATAACGTAAGGGTAAACTAACGTAGACAAACGTAAGACTCACAAGGCGCTGTAAGAACAGTTGTTGACACGGAGGACGACACGAGCAGAATTGGAAGGACAGCGTTTTCTGAAGCCGGAAGTTTGGCTTAAGCTATTTGTATTTATGAAGGTCGCTGTGATTAGATAGGTCAGCCGACTCTCTCGGTCAGCCGACTCTCTCGGTCAGCCGACTCTCTCGGTCAGCCGACTCTCTCGGTCAGCCGACTCTCTCGGTCAGCCGACTCTCTCGGTCAGCCGACTCTCTCGGTCAGCCGACTCTCTCGGTCAGCCGACTCTCTCGGTCAGCCGACTCTCTCGGTCAGCCGACTCTCTCGGTCAGCCGACTCTCTCGATCAGCTGACAGGTAATTGATAATGATAGTAGTCTCCAGCTGTCTGGGCAACTTTGAATGAACTGAGTTTGTCGTGTTGACGGTGTTACTGACCTCTAGTCGCGTGTAAGAAATAGTAATGGGACTTTAGTTGATGTATATAATTGTGTTTTTTGTTTGTCTGTGTGTGGGGGGGGGGGGGAATGGGGGGCTGTGATAATAATGGGTGAAATATGTGTGTGGTAAAGTAGACGATGGTTTAGAGGTTGTGGGAATGAAGGCCCCGTCTCAAAAGAGTGGTTGGGGAGTCAAGCCATCGTAGTGATTGATGGGTTGTTAATGTCAACGACCTCAGGTGACTTGTTAGAGCATTCTGGGGAGGAAGGAGTTTTTTTTTGTTTGTTCCACTAGCTGGAAAGGTGGGGCTTGGGAGCTAGCACTCAACCCTCAACCCTTACTTAGGCGAGTGCTTACAGATAATTGTATTTCCATATTTTTTTTAATAATTTGTTTTAATAGTTTTGTGTTGGATATGTTTGTCATTCCTGCTTATTTGTTAGTATGTATTGATTATTGCGTCTTAGTAAATACATCTTTGTTTGGCATAGTGGCGCTGCTAAGCAATACATTTGTGTTCACCAGGCTGTTGTGTGTGGCATGGGACACCTTGAGTAGAACCCAGCCTCTAGGAGTGTGTACAATGCTCTTCTGAGCGTTACATGGTTGATGGGGTTCTGGGAGTTCTTCTTCTCCCCAAGCCCGGCCCGAGGCCAGGCTTGACTTGTGAGAGTTTGGTCCACCAGGCTGTTGCTTGGAGCGGCCCGCAGGCCCACATACACACCACAGCCCGGTTGGTCCGGCACTCCTTGAAGAAAACCATCTCGTTTCCTCTTGAAGATGTCCACGGTTGTTCCGGCAATATTTCTTATGCTTGCTGGGAGGACGTTGAACAACCGTGGACATCTGATGTTTATACAGTGTTCTCTGATTGTGCCTATGGCACCTCTGCTCTTCACTGGATCTATTCTGCTCACTCGTTGTAGAACCGAGTGAGACCGTCGCTCTACCGTCATTATGTAAACAATGCAAATGATCATTGTTTACATAACCTGTTCACTATATTTAGTTGTCAGTTGTTCCCATTGGACGTATTAATGCTAGGTATTCCCTGAGCTGGCCCCGACAAAGGGGGTGCTGGGCTGGAATACAAAATTGGACGGGCAGAGGTGGGCATTTCCCCCCCCCTTCCTCTGGCCAGTTTTGGGTTCCCCCTCCCCCCCTTCAATTGAGAAGGTCCGGGCCCCTCCCCCCAGGAAGATCTGGTGCCCCTTGTGAGAGAGGTGTGGACATCGAGCAGTCATTCGACTCCTCAGATCTGCTGGCACGAGGTACCTGGAGCTTCGCAATTACTTTATTACCTCTCGTGTTCTTGAAGATATCCTCATAATGCACCTAAAGTTTGCCAGTGCAGACTACTGATCACATGACCCCTGTTGTTGTTGTTGTTGTTGAAGATTCGTTACTTGGAGCAAAAAGTTCCAAGTAGCACGGGCTATGGTGAGCCCGTAGACGGTTGAGGTTATGAGGAGGACCTTCACCATCACATAGCCAGTGACAAGGCTATGTAACCCCCCTTTTGGGATAGCTGCATATATCAACGTTCACTCGAGTATGTCAATAGAAGATCGACTGGGAGCCGTGCCACCATGACTAGCTCCAGCTTGCTTCATCTCGTTCACCTAGTCCGTCCAACCACTTGGGCTGGGTGGTATAGAGCGACGGTCTCGCTTTATGCAGGTCGGCGTTCAATCCCCAACCGTCCACGAAGTGGTTGGACACCATTCCTTCCCTCCCCCGTCCCATCCCAAATCCTTATCCCTTCCCAGTGCTATATAGTCATCATGGCTTGGCGCTTTCCCGACAATTCCCTTCCCTTCCCTTCCCTTCCCTTCCCTTCCCTTCCCTTCCCTTCGTTCACCTAGTATTGGCTTCCTCTGGGAGAGAAGGGGTGGATAGCGAGGCTAAGATAGCATTGATTATCTATTCTCGGGGCTCGCTGCGCTGCCCGGGGGGGGGGGGGAAGGGACGCAAGGATTCGTCCAAGCATTTACGTGTTCACTTCAGGAAGTTGTTCATCTTATTCACGCATTCCTGGTATCTAAGATGGTATTTATGAAGCAGTTTACGACCTTCGTAACCCAAGAGTGTTATGGGTCACCTCGTAAGGCTTCGGAGATCATCAAAAAATATTTAATAAACGTCAACAAAGCAAGTGAGGATTGAGGGAATTGTCAGGGGGGGAAAGCGCCAAGCCATTACGACTATATAGCACTGGGAAGGGGTCAGGATAAGGCTTTGGGATGGGACGGAGGGAAGGAATGGTGCCCTACCACTTGGTGGACGGACGGGGATTGAACGCCGACCTGCATGAAGCGAGACCGTCGCTCTATACGGTCCAGCCCAAGTAGATGCTGTCAGGAATGCGGGAGAGATGTACAGGTTTCGTAACTGGAGTCATGACTAACACGCTTGTCTGAGGTTCATGCACGCGGTTCAATGGTTAATGGCGCAGTCAAGTGCATGAATCAGTCTGCAAGGGATTCCCTGCTACATACAATAGATCGAGGCAAATGGGTGCACCTTTGACAAGCGGTGCACAACTCAAGCCTGGCCTCGGGCCTGGCTTGGGGAGTAGAACTCCCAGAACCCCATCAACCAGGTATCAAGCAGCCATACTGTTGGATGGCATAGTTCCAAGGTCGAGCGGAATATATATATATATATATATATATATATATATATATATATATATATATATATATATATATATATATATATATATGTCGTACCTAGTAGCCAGAATGCACTTTTTGGCCTACTATGCAAGGCCCGATTTGCCTAATAAGCCAAGTTTTCCCGAATTAATATATTTTATCTAATTTTTTTCTTATCAAATGATAAAGCTAACCATTTCATTATGTATGAGGTCAATTTTTTTTATTGGAGTTAAAATTAACGTAGATATATGACCGAACCTAACCAACCTTACCTAACCTAACCTAACCTAACCTATCTTTATAGGTTAGGTTGGGTTAGGTAGCCGAAAAAGTTAGGTTAGGTTAGGTTAGGTAGGTTAGGTAGTCGAAAAACAATTAATTCATGAAAACTTGGCTTATTAGGCAAATCGGGCCTTGCATAGTAGGCCGAGAAGTGC